>NC_051157.2:155297255-155376276 GCF_013339745.2 Dermacentor silvarum | reverse complement strand
CCGGCTAGCGACTTGAAAAAACCGGTAAAAAAGTATTTTCCAGCACTGCCTGCGTGCTCGTCACAGTCTGGAGAATAATTATTAAAATAAGCCTGCATTAAAACAAGTTACTGGCACTTACGTTACATGGTAACTTATCCATGAGGTTATCTTCGTCCATCAATGGAACTTAGCTGCCTTTTGGTGTGCGTTGCTATCAGAGATATTTCTCGGAGCCTACTCGGCTTTCGCTTGTCCTACATTGATTAGAAATTCTGCGTTCACAATTACTGTTTTTATGCTTGTAATGACATTACTTTCTAGCCTCAAATTTTTTCATTTGATTCTGCTCTGTTCACACTCATGCGCACGAAATGCAGGAGATAACTTTGTCAAATCAAAGCAAGTGATCGTGTTCAGTCGCATTGTTTATTCACTTCTGGCAAAAATAACACCATCCTTACTTCGAATGACTTATTAAGACACAACGACACTGAATTAGGTAAATAAAGTTCTCTAAAGATGTGGATTAATCATAAGCCACCACTTTTGTATTTGTAAAATATCTCAGCACATGATTAAAAATGCACTTAATTTAACTCTAAAAGGGAAAAATGGCCTTTGTAAAAATAAATCAGTGGAGACAGCCCTGAAAATACTGAAGGCCCTAGAAGAAATATGCAAGCTTACAATAATCATCTGCTTCCAGAGGTGTTCTGACTGCATACACTGCGAGTTTCTCTTGTGACATCCACAGTCCAGCTGTGGATGTCACAGCTGGACTGTAGCTGTCACAGCTAAAATTGTACAATAAAAAAACATTGTTGTACCTATATGTGTATACTCAGCAACAGGCAATTTTCAATGTGATATTGAGTAATCTCTTTTAAGTTCACTACGTTATATTATATCGACCATTATATAAGATAGACATAGATTACGGGAGTCGACGGTAGTAATAGATAAATAATTCCGTTAAACAGAAAGCTTTGTAAAATCATTTTTGTTTAATCGTAGCACGGTCTCCCACTGCTCATCATTGGTTATTATGCGGGCCTGTTGGGTCACCTGAGGGCAAATTCATAGAAAGCTCGGCCCCGGAAGACCAAATCTGGGCCGTCCTGCTGGCCGAGGATGCCGCCAGATACTGCCGTTAAGGCGGGGCTTTGCCCCCCTAAACTGCTGGTCACCATATAAAGTTATTTCTCTCTCTCTTGTTAAATCGTAGTTTTGCTACATCATATGATGCACATTGTGTAAGTACATAACAATATACTGAGTTCACCAAATATGCAGATCCTGAAGAAATATTCAGCCATAGCCTGTTGCGATTCAACAAAGACAATGTTGCACGTGTTGAAGGTTGTGCAAATCAACTTCTATGGAAAAGCAGCATAAACCATTTTTCTCAGGCTTCGATTACATGGATTAACTGACAGGATAGTGCTTCATGATTTGGTACCAACTGGCCTAACTATTTTATTAAGGAATTGGTTGGTACATAAAAACGTGTTTCTTTTTCTCTTGGGATACATAAACTTTTCGACGGAGTAAATGTGCAAATAAAACTTTAAACATGATCGAACAAGCTCAAGTCCAACCACCTTTATTTAAATATTTTTCAAAAACCATTTGTTGAAACCTGGACACGCTACTACTACCTGCATTCCCAGCTTAACTCCCAGTTTCTTATAAACTGCCTTCAAAGGGTCATCATTGGCAATTTAAATCTTATGAGGCCTGTTCCTCGACGACCTTTGACTCAGGGTGTCGGACCGAAAGTGACTACTGGTTTGGTTCGGGTTTGGGTTCAACGTGCTGTGATTTCGTTCCCCCCGATTCATTGCCGGTTCTGACAGCTAAAAAATTATAATGGTGCGCGGACCAGTTCGCAACACTGAACCGGGTCACCAACCAGTATCGTTGCAGTTCATTTTATCCTGTCCTGTGGCGATATACTGCATAGTACTATCAACTTATCCACATGACGAATGCGCAAGTTTCATCAAGTGGAGGCAGAAATTTTCGAATGATTGACACCGATACGGAGGGATATTCACGCACATATTAAAGATAAAAGTAATTAGTGAGAATGCTTGCGTCACCGTTAGGTCAACGTAGCTCCCACACTCGTTATTTTAACAGAAGCAGACTCAGTTAATTTGCGTTTTGCTTCAGGCTCTTACTACATGTCTGGTGGTGAGCAAACTTTGACATGTGATCTATGGTGGCGAAGACTGCGCCAATTCACATTGTATTACATAAATTACAACTTCACAATTCTAGTCTTTTCAGCCGCGAAACATAAATGGCTTTCCTGCCTTAAAGTGTAAGCGTCTCTGCCGAGGTGGCCGTAGTTACCAGTACGTACCCATCGTCCACCCCTATTCTTGCACACAACTCAACTCGTAACTCGGAACAATCTGCTGCTAGAGTGCGCCGGTTGAAGAAGTAACTATTCGAACGATCGTGCAAACTATTGAGCGACCGTTGTCGCCTTATGTACTTGAGCCGTTTCGTGTCGAACCACTAACCGTTATTATTAATATGTTTTTTTTTCAGGTTCGGTTCGTATTTAGGCACGTTTTCAAACTATCAGTTTTGTTCGGGTTCAGTTCCGCCCAAAAGTGTGGTTCAAATATAGTTTTTGGTTCGGGTTAGATTTCGGTTCGACACCCTGCATTCTCTGCCACACCGGGGCAATGTGCTAAGACCGGACATTTATCCTGCTACCGGCGTTTTAAAGAGGCTGAGATATTACTTCAATACAAATTTCGAAATTATTGTGCACTCCATAGATTCCAGTATAGCATATTCCAACTAGCTTCGCAAGGTTAAAAGAGACACAAGTTTTTCTTTTTTTTTTTTACGCTGGGTAGATAATTCAAGATGTTCGACTGGTAACATGCATTCACCGGTACGCATACGCGCTAGCCCTTTTTTATAAAAATGATTACCTTGATGTCATGTGCCCTAAATTCAATTATTTGAGTGTCTGTGCTACTACCACACGAACAATATGTCCTGCCACAGCAGTTGGGTTAGAGGTACCTTTTATTATTTTAATAAATGCACACCTTGGGAAAGTAGGCTGCATTAAAGCCGGCTATCCCTATGCACTGTTGAGAAATTGTAACAACCCTTCTCCCCATAAATACACACACATGCCACAAAGACAAAAACAAAAAGTTCTAGGTACAAAAAATAAATCTAGACAAGAGAAAGAACAAACCAAACCAGGGGAAACGTCAAAAATGCACCCGCGTTAACATAATGTTCATGTGCTCTGTGTAAACATGAAAATAAATATGGTAGTTTATTCTTGATGAGTGGCCAAGTATGGCTCTCAACGGTTAATTTAACAGTATATGTGTTATGTTATACTTGCTAGGATGTAAAATTACAACATAGAACAATTTGCAGAACTCAACGAACTATTTCGTGCTTTATACTTAAGCAGACGCTATTGTAGAAGAGTCACGTGGTGCACGCAATGATACTGCGAATATGTTGTTTTGATATTTGACCAAGTCTCTTGCCCTAAAGGGATGTTCGCGTTCCAATACAGATTTCCTGTATATGTATGAAATGTTATTACTTACGATATCATTGTCTGTTTCTCGCATCAGATTACGCATCATACCGAAAACAAATTGTCTGCTTGCAGTGCACTTAGAGCTGCTATTGTTCTTTTGGTAGGTAGCCAACTCACGCACTCTTCAAGGCATTTGTTTTGCTTCCCAAAGTAGTCTGAACGAAACCGCAATGAATAAAAGAAAAAAACATTGAAGTAAACGGCTGGTGATTGCCAATTATATCAATCGTTCTTTACCCCCTTCTAATTCAATGAATATACTTCCCTATAGCACTGTCACGTGAAAATTTCGAAATATGTCTTGGACATGAAAGATATCACACATGGAGTTCCTTCAATATCGTTGTTTCGGTGGTCATAGAATGTAAGCTTAGACATGTGCCTCTCACCTAGACAGGCCATCGGAGAGAGACGGAGAATAAACTTATTTCTAAAGAAGCGCGCCGACTTGGCTAGCCTTGGGTCGGAGGAGGGGAAGGGAATTGATTTTTGTCACTAAACACTCATGTTTTTTTTAATTATGTTAATTTGTAGGCAGGACAGAGAACCCTTTGCTCTTGCGGTGTTATCGCTGTCTGCGTATAGCTAAATGTGGAATGCGAATTCACGTCGGCGTCGACGTTTATGGGAAAGTCTCGCTTGCCCCACAACACGTTTATTTCTACTTTTATTTTATTTTTAGAAGCAGTGGCTGTAGAAATAGTGCAGCCGCAAGTTTCAAGAATGTGCGAAGGTATCGAAACGAATCAAAACGCGACAAAATGAGCTAGGTTGTACCAAAGGAGCTTAGAATTATATATATATAACAATTATTATTGCAGCTGATTTCATCATATATGTTTTCCATCGAAGGCTCCATTCTTGTTGAGTTTTACGGAACGATTATTACGATTTAATAGGAACGATTATCAACAAACAGCCTTTAGCATGAACCTATCATCGCTACGTATCGACCGAACACCGAGGGTTAGTTGTCGACAACTTAAAGCTCGATATCGCACAAATATCTCGCCTGCTTTCAGCAAGCTGCAGTTTCGCCCCGTGTCCTCTTGGATAGGGACTCTTCCCTTACTACAATACAGAAACTTGACTACATGGAATCCCATGATTCCACTTTTTTTGCGCAAGACATTAAATAAGCTGTGCTATTTACTCGATAGAACCTCGGACGTGATATCCGCGCAAGAGTACTTCTCGGTTCACATGGGACGCCGATAGCGGAGATTAATGCCTTACTTCGTTTCTACACGTCTCGAGCCAGCAGATTTGCCGTTAAATTCGGCGTGCCGTTTTAATTTTCACCGCAGTTTGGCGAGCGTGACCTCGGTTCTCAGTCGCTTCTGCGTTGTCGACGCGGCCTTGAAATGGGTGTGTCGCGCCGCGCGTCCACAGAATATTTTTACACATTGATCGTCAAAATGGGAGGCACGCAGAGTTCAGCTTTACACCGAGCATCTGACATAATAAATTAG
Organism: Dermacentor silvarum; assembly: GCF_013339745.2. Lineage (NCBI taxonomy): Eukaryota > Metazoa > Arthropoda > Arachnida > Ixodida > Ixodidae > Dermacentor > Dermacentor silvarum. Next base: position 155,371,230 of record NC_051157.2, on the reverse strand, counting down.
TTTTCACACAAGAGGTCCAAATGAAGTGATGTGCGTTGCAAAGGCTCGCAAAAGGAGGAACATACGCTGCGAGTATATATACTAGAGTATTCCCTCCACAAACAACAATTTTCCCGGTCGAACTGTGCACAAGTACTTGATACGGCTAAGTATATGCCTATATTTTGCGAAATATGCGAGAGGATTTACATATGTTGGCGTATAAATGAAATATGGTAGACGTCAATTTTCTTCCTGCAATATTTTCCTGTGACAATACGCATGAGTAAGATTTCCACTATTACTAACCAGTCACATGTTCATCTAAGACACTTTTTTGGTACTTTCTAGGTTTATTTAGAAAACACCTACCTTTACCACTGCGTCATTCATTCAATGCTGGGCGTAAAGCGCGAGACACAGGGTGCGATTTTGCGTGCGATCCGTCGTACGACGCGTCGGAGTCCGACTTGCCGCATACGACGATTCGGGACACATGGTACGAACGACGTGCGGTGCGTAGCTCCGCCCACAACCGGCCGGCCTGCATGGACGCTCGGAATACTGCGGAACTTCGCAAAGTGAAAACAAACGTCTTTGCACAGTCCTTTAGGTTCGCACAAACGATCACAATAAAAACGCCCTAAGGGCGAAGCAATCAATGCGATAGCAACACAGCAATGTCATACGAAGTAAGGTGAGCGGCTTTGGTAGCAATATGAATTGTAGTAAACATGAGCTGATTAAGTAAGCAGGTGTGCTGCGGCGTAAGTAGACCGACATGAAGAGAGACTCGATGACCACGAAAAGACGCGTGTGAAACGGTGGTGTTGATGAGAAGCGCTTCCCGTGGGCAGCGCGTGCGAAGGGACACACCTGTAGCGCTGCACTGCCGATCCGGGCAGCATTGCATGTGTAGCGTGCGTTGGAAAATGTCGCCCCCCTAGTACTAACTGAATGAACAAGCGTGGTGTGAGCGCGCACAAACAAACACGAATAGATCACACTGAATGACTGCAGACAACGACTGTCAAAACGCTGGCAGCAAGCATACGCCGCAGCGGGCGAAGGTACGTGCGGTCTATCGCTTCAACGGGAACTGAGCGGCGAATGCACGGCGCATAAAGGTCAGAGCCGTGTGGAGATAAGAGACGGTGCCGGCGAGCGACGAGCGCGGTTGTTGGCAGAGTAGAAGTGCGCCCCCCCCCCCCCCCCCCCCCCCCCCCCCCCTGCGCTCCCTCCGGCGCTGGCTTCCCGCTTCCTTGCTTGCGCGTGGGTGATTGAGTGCGTTCGCTCTCCGTGATAGCGCGCGTCCCCGCACGCTTCCGCTCGGGCGTACGGCGCGCGGCGAAGATTTTATCTATAGGGAAACTCACGGCGACGGCGACGGCAGAAATCCGGCTGAAGTGCCCATATAATTGCTATCGCAATAAAAAGAACCGGGACGATCGGAGCGCTTGCTTGCCGGCCCCGCCCCGCCGGCTTTACCACGTCACCATGACGTACACGCTGGCGGCGCTGTCATTGCCCGCGGCCGTCCAACCGATCGGACCGTCGTACGACTATATCCAACAAATTGGTCGCATGCGGCGGCGGCGATCCGCCGCCGCATGCGACCAATTTGTTGGATGTAGGCGGCATGCTGCAGAATGCGTTGAGAACTTGAGTGCGGCGGCCGATGCGGCGCTTCGTACGACGGATCGCACGCAAAATCGCATCGTGTGTCTCGCGCTTTAGTCCTTTCTTATAGCCAATCTCTCTTCATGTAACCTCTCATTCTCATAGACCGACATCAGGAAGTCATTTATGAGGTTCTTTGCCAAGATAGATCGTTCTCTTCTTTTGTTCGGTTCTTTGCCAAGAGAAATCGCAGTTTCGCCGGAAAGGCGAAGTATTTATCGCGATAGCAAAGTATTAAACAATGCGCTTCTCCTTCTTCGACATGACAACAGTCTTTGATTAAACAATTATTGTTGAAAAGTCTTTATGAGCTTGAATGTGAATCTCCTGGAACGTACGCTGATGACATTGCAAACGTCACCACATTGCAAACGATGACATTGCAAACGTGAAATGCGACTTGCAAAAGTTTGACGCAGTGCGCTATAGAGGCGCCCGTGTTCGGTCACGTATAATAACCGCGCCTTGCTTTCTGAGAAGCTGACCCGTCAAGTTTTGATTGATGAACGCCGCCACGCGTCAGTGAAAGTTATTACCGACATGTATTCGAAAGACGCACTAGTAACTGACAGGAGGGATATTGTGTCTCAATGAGACGCGACAGCATTTTTTTGGCCAGTGAGTGCTGGGGGGTTAGGGTTGGTGCATTTGTATGTGCCGCAGTTAGTCTCACGCTTTCTCTTTTTTCGGGATAGCTCGCATCCGGTATTACGAGCTTTCATGCAGGTTAACCTGGTTCATGTCCTGCCAGAATTGGTGGTGTCTTCAAATTTAATTTCTAGACCTTGTCAATGGGGGTTTATGCGCGAGCTTTATTTTTCTATTTCTTTTCTGACTGTTGGCTTTTCTAAAGATTATTTGTTCACTGTATCACGAAAACATCTTTGCAAAGATTGAATATCGATGTTGTTCCCACCGCCGTTTTATCGATCCGTATACATCACATCACCAGGACATGATGTGCTTGCAAGAGTGCGCTAAATGCCAGTTCCCCCTCCTACAAAAACATTTTTTTTTACAAGTTACACACTGAAACCTTGCCTGTTAAAACATGGCTTCAGAAAAAGAATATTTTTGTTTCGTCAATTAACTGTCGCCTTTGTGACGTGCCTGAAACCATTGAACACTGTTTTATTGTTTGTAAAGATGCCATTTTATTTTGGGATGTTATTCATAAAAATTTGCAAAAATATTTTGATCTAAATTCTCACAGTATCCGATATCTTGTTGCTCCGTGTGGTGATGTTTCATTCGATATGTTTTTACTGATAGGCCTGCATAGCCTATGGAAAACTCGTATGGAAGACCGAAATGCAGAAAGAACAATTTCCTGAAGATCGCATTTCGCTCCGATGATCATGCACTTAAAGGACATTTACGACCAAGAGGAATGTCAGACGGATTGGTATCCACTTTTGATTAGGTGTTTAACTTCACCTTTCAAGTTTTTGTTGAGAAGGACAGTGTTACTGTGTGTGACGTTTTCTTTATATGGACTGCTCGTTGACGTGTGATTACTTATGTTCCCCTGCTGCTCATATTATTGTAAATACTTCCTGTATATACAACGTTTCAATCATTGTAATAAATACCATGTTCAAAAAATGTTGCAGTGGCTTAGCTCGGCTATGCCAGGATATACGTAGCGTTAGCAAAGGTTCAGCTGATTATTCTTAGCTTTCCTGGTTGTCTAGATTGTCAAGGATTAGCTTGAGTGTCATGCTTACTGCTGCTCCAATGACACACACAAACGCCAGTCAGACGCGCAGCGCCTCCAGCGCAGTGTCAGACGGCGACTGCACAGCGAGCGCGCGCCGGCGCCAGTGCGTCTACCACGGCTACGACGTCACTCCTCTGGAATGCGCAGACCGGCGGCGGTGACTCGCGCGCGGCGGCGGCGGAGTGCGCGAGAGGTGCCGGCTCCGGTGGCTCCAAGCCGTGGGACATCACTGATCCTTGCGCATGCGCAGCACGGCTCTTGATGTGCCGCGCGAAACGGGCTTGGCTAGGCCAATGTAGCTGACGCTACAAAACTTGGCTATATAGCCTAGTGGTTACAACGCTCGCTTTGGGACCGGGGGTACGCGGGTTCGAATCCCGCCTTGGCAAGAAAGTTTATTTTATTTCCATTCTTGGTAGCTTCTTGATACGCACCACAAATTACGGCTGGCTTTTAAACAGCTTCGCTGCTTGATAAAAGTGATAATGCAAGCAGTTCGCAGTTTCTGAAGTGCTGGCATGCAGGCACCATGACCTCCTGACGATATGCGAAGCTTTTGGATATTCTTATTCAGTTGTGTATTCATTTATTTTGTAGCAAAGAAGAGGAACGCTACGGTGGGCCATCCTCTCATATGTCGATAGCCAGTCCTCCACGTCGATGTCTTCCGCACCACTGAAAATGGCAGGGTCCCTGTGGCGAGGCACACCGGAGCACATGACTGACTGAGAAGGCGGCTACTGGGAAGGAGTAGGAGGCGATTGCTGAAATGTGCCTTCAGGCATGGTTGAGCGTAGGGTAGGGGATCGAAGTTCGAGGATTGACATTGTATGCCGAAGCACTCTCCGGCACTTGTAAAGGTGTTTATTAGTCACAAGCGGTCGGGCCGGCCGTCAGAGCAGGGCACGGACTCTCAGCACGAGCGGCGGTCCCTGAGCAAAGTGATGGAGTATAGAAAGCGCTGGAGAGGATGGCCCACTATAGCGTTCCTCTTCTTAGAGTCCCTGACCAGCTCTGACGGTCGACGCAACCGCTGGTGACTAATAAACACCTTTACAACTTATTTATTTATTTATTTATTTATTTATTTATTTATTTATTTATTTATTTATTTATTTATTTATTTATTTATTTATTTAGCACCACGCAGCAATCTTGTCAAAGCATAGTAGGAAGCGGTAGTGGTAATGAAAACTTCTGTCTTGAAATATGTTTGGTAAAATCGAATTAGGGAGTTGAAATGAGCCATCCGTGCAAGAAAGGGAAAAAAAGCCTTATAGCTATTATTTTGACAAACTAGGACGAGTGAGTGGTTCACATTATTAATAACTTCTATATAGGCAAATGAAACTGACGAGCTGAGTTGTTCTAACTGCGCCTGAACCCACGAGGTGACTTGGAAGGAATGTCGGAAACTGAACACGAAAAAGAAAACGACACTGGAAGCAATAAATGATGCCAGGCCACTCTATTCATAGGGAGGTGGCAACGCTGTACGTCGTCTTAGAAAGAGCCAGAAAATGCACGAAGAGCCAACACTGCACAAAAAATGACCAGCCCTGTTCGAAGAGCCAGGACTAGCTTCTGTGCCATCATCCAGTCGCCCTCCATGCATGGCATGTATGACTAACAAAAACATTCAGTGGCGACTTAGTGGTAATTGTGAGAGAAGTGCGTTAAAATTACGTCGCACCTCCTTGACGTCCCGGATCCATGATTTAAGCCGCGTTAACCAAACTGCAAAATGTTTTTCAGAAGTTCAAAAGAAACACAAAGTCACCTTCGTTCCCTGCACTAGCAATGTCGTTTATAAGATCCCCCTCTCTTGTGGTAAGGAGTATATCGGGTAGTCGGGCAGGTGCCTTAATGATATGCTTAGAGAACAGAATAACAATGTCAAAAATGCACGTGAGAGGTGGCTCGCCATTCATTGGCGAGCCACCTGTGGAAGTGAACCATTGTTTAGCGCAGGCACCATTTGTAAGCTTCATGCCATGACGAACTTAGAATATATATCATTGATGCTGAAAATATTTCGAGATTAGCTCCCAAGTGCATAAGCACCCTATCTGTTAACCTTTCTGACAAGAAACTTGTTTTTCTTAGGAGGCAATGATTTGCGCATGCATGGCGGCTTTGTGTGAGCGTTATAAATTTGCGCTTTAGAAATATAAACCTCTGTTGGTAGTTTCGTGCGTTTGGTGTGTAGTCTTGTCCTTTTTGGGGTCATTCCCTCTGCGATGTAAACCCCGAAGATCATGAACGAACAAGCCCAAATGAACCACTACACTGCACCGAATCTCACCCAGTCAGCATTCTTACTTCTGCACGTACTGTGATGTCCCAGACAGACACCCTATGTGATATGGTATGGGGAGGGGAAAAAAAGATGGCACCGTAGACACCCAAACACTAACCGAAGAGCAGTGGGAGGCCAAGCTATCAGACCCGAACGAGAAGAGACAGCGCAGTCTGATCGAACGGGCGCGGGAGATGGCCATGGCCCGCGGCTACCTGGAATAATGAGGTCACCCGCACAGGGGGCAGAGTGCGCTTGCTCAGAACAAAAGTTTATTCTCTCTCTCTCTCTCATACTTTGACCCTAATATCGTCAGTTTCAGAAGACTAATTAGGCCTGGCATACCTAGCCGGCAATTTTTCCGCCTGATCCTCCTTTGAGTTGATATCAGCGGTGTGTCACCAGGTGTCGATGAGCCCCGTGTCTCGCAGGAAGGCTATCAGCAGTCGTTGCGCTCTCTTCCTGATTGCCGCGGGCGCTCCGGGGAAAACAACGTCTTCAAAGGTCTTGTGCGTAACACCGCTCTTTTGCAGGCTGTCGACCCAAAAGTGAAAGCTCCAAAAACGTTTCAGAACCCTAAGGGCGCAATCCGCTTTCACTTTAGGACGATCCACAAGAACCCCACGAAGCCTTTTATTTCTGTGTCAAACTGCGGGCATAGCCAAATAAAATGTTCGATGTCGCCAATGTCACCACAGAAAGCATAGAGTGGGAAAGCGCAAAGCCCAGTCTTGAATAACCAAGCTAGGGTGTACGCGGAGCCGGTCCTGACGCGGTATAACAGCGTCGCTGCTTCGCGAGTGAATCCATGAGTCACACAGGCTTCGTGGGGTTCTTGTGGATCACCCTAAAGTGAAAGCGGATTGCACCCTTAGGGTTCTGAAAAGTTTTTGGAGCTTTCACTTTTGGGGCACATGTCAGCGCTAGACGTGCAAGGGCGTCAGCTTTCTCGCTTCCATAAATTCTTACGTGTGATGGTATCCACTGAAATCTTACGTTAAATCCTTTGCTCGTTAGGTCGTTAATCAGTGCCAGAGATTGCCTTGTACATTTGTCTAGAGGTAGGCCACGATGTAATCTCTGTAACGCTGACTTGGAGTCCGTCCGCACCACGCCATCTCGAGCAGAAAAGGCCCGTAGTTTCCGCAAAGCCGCGCTGATTGCGGTGCTTTCTACTGTTGTAGAGGAAACTACGCGATCCAGGCGGCCAGACCATGACACATCAAGGGAGGGTATGCAGAATGCCGCTGCACAGTTATCTGTTAGTGCGCACACCGAGCTGTCTGTGTACACTTGTAGGTGGCTTTGAAACGCTGTGCTCAAGTGGTCCAGCACAAAAAACTTTGCTTCGGCAGTTGAAATGGCGTGTTTTGCCGGTAGGTGGGGTACACTGAGGCTGCAGGTAACGTCCGAAAAAGACCAGGGCGGGTCAAGGCGAATCCATTTAGGCCATTCCAATCCTAAAATCGGAAGGTGTTCAGCGCCGCATGGAAATGTAAGCGAGTTCTTGCTCTTAGCCGCCGGAGAAGCACCTTGCCAGCGCGGGACTAGCCCAGACTTAATAGCTGCGTCAGCAAGGCCTGAGATGCCAAGAGGCGGAGTGGAAGAGACTCTGCCTTATTAGTGACTTTCTTGTTTGAAGCCGCCTGTAGAACTCCCATCACCAAGCGAAGTCCCTTTCTGTGGACTGCCTCCAAGCGCTCGACTTAACTCGATGATGGTGATATTAGCGGGAGCTGATAGAAAATGTGGCTTGTTATCAGGGCAGCGTTCAGTTTAAGCATCGTTTTAGGATTGTTTCCCCAACGTACCCCTGTCAAACGACGAAGTGCGTTGACTCTTTGCACTGATGTAGTCACCACACTTTCGACCGCGCGTCGCTATAGTAGCTTGCTGTCGATGGTGACACCCAGGAATCAAACATTAGTTGCACAAAAATTGGATGCCCTCTGATATTCAGCATCAGGCGAGTTGACTTGCGCCTCACTCCCGGGAAAACGAGGCACGGGGCAAAGAGACACTTTCACATTTTTCTTGAGCGCGTTATTGAGATTGGGCTCGCTTAAACAATAACAGGATCTCGTACCAGGACGAGAAAAGTGTACGGGTACGAAAATTGCAGTCCGTGGGGGCACACAGGCACCTTGCGACACCGAGAAAGCGTGCGAGGTATCATTCATAAATTCGATCACTGGAGTACGCACGGTGCTGCGAAGAGAAATGGCGCCACTACCATAATCCAAAGTCGACCCCCATTCCCGTAAGTAGTCAATACCTAAGATAACGTCATGGGTAGCGCGTTTAAACACAGTAAGTTCAGTTCTCAACTTCTGACTCCCTGTGGTGATCGATACACAACAAACATCAACTGGGCGCCATAGTTTTCCACCAACGCCGCGAAAGGTAGCGTTCCGGTCCCAAGCAAACAATAATTTTTGCCGAAGACGATCTTTGAAAGTCATATTCATTACAGAGACTGCAGCCCCGGCATCAACTAATGCTATGGTGCTCACAGTGTCTACATAAACACACACTTTGTTCTTTAACATCACTGTAGAAGGGGGTCTTGATGAAGGTGATCGTACTGCGGCCTCGCCCCCATCGGTCGCACCAGCTATTTTACCAGCGGTGGCGGCGACCGAGAGAGACGACGCGGTGACGGGCATCGCCGTTGTCGCGTCGGTTGCGGGGTCGGACACCGGGGCCGGGGAGTCAGCTCGTGTCGTGTGTCCCTGTTGCCGTCGTTTAAAAGAACTGGGAACGACCACAACTCGTATGCGGACGTAGGAGGGGTATATGCATTAAATCGCCGAGCTCGCTGCTGGCGGCCAGGGCAGTACCTAGCGATGTGTCCAGGCAGACCACAGTGGTAGCAAGTACAGAGGTTGTGACTTCTTGTCCCCGGTGAGAACGGGCAGGGTGGTTGGTTGTAGACGGGAGAAGGAGCCCGAGTGGCAAGCCTTTGTGTTGCAATTGGCCTACGTCCCTGATTTCCGAGAGGGTGCCTGCTCATGCTTTCAAACCACTGGGTATAGGTCACACAAGGTTCCGGATAACTCTGGTGAGACCAAGATGCCTGTATTGCATGAGGGCGCTGGTCAAACGCGCATTGATGACACTCAAGACCTGGGTAGGCAACTCGAAGCAGAGCAAGCTCTTCTTTCACTACTTGCCGTATTACCGAGGAGATGTCGTCATGAGATGGGACTGTCAAACTTGCAACGGTAGTGACATTGTCTAAGCGCCCACATTTTGGTAAAATTCACCGCATTTTAAGGGATTCAAACCTCCGACAGTGCTGCCTTAGGTGAGAAGGGGTTCTGAGGTCTTCTTTCGTTATCAGAAAATTGAAAACATCTTCCGCGATTCCTTTCAGGAGATGCCCCACTTTATCTTCATCAGACATTGTCGTACTCACTATTCCGCATAATTTCAAAACAGCCTCAATGTCAGTTGTACATGTCTCGCCAGGTAATTGAGCCCTGTGTGAAAGCGCCTGCTCAGCTTTCTTCTTTTTAGACATCGAGTCACTAAAGAACTTCTTAAATTCGTCGACGAACTCGGCCAGCTTGTCAACACGCTCTCCTGGTTATCAAACCAGAGAAGTGCGGTCCCGGTGAGACAAAATACCACATTCTCGAGCTGCTTCGCAGTACTCCAGCGGTTGTGGCACCTCACTCTTTGGTAGTGCTTCAGCCAGTCCTTCACGTCTTCATCCGGCTTCCCCGAAAAGGTGCTTGGCTGTCGCTCCGGTGTCCAGTAGCTAGCCTGGCCTGTGCGATAGTCTTAGTGCTCACCGCCGATGAGGTTGTTGTTGCCTTCTCCCGAATCTTCCATGTCCACTGCGTGTGGTGACAAGCCAGCCAAGCGTCTGCTCCGTCGCAAAGTCAGTAGAGCTGGGTGGTCGTCCAGGGCGATGTTACCCAGCGTCTCCACCAAATTGTTATGAAGGTATTGGTTTATCTACACGTGAAGATAGATGAAAGCACATGAAGGGAGCAGCCGAAGGTGAAGACCAGTCCGGTAAGATCAACCGCCCAGTTCACGCGCGCTCCACACCACCTCTCTTCTTCTAACCTCCGCGCGTTGCCGCGACAATACGTTGGCGATAGGGTGCGCTTAACTTTGCGTGCGAGTAAGGGTGCATGTGTGTAGATAATGTGCGAGAAACTTGCTATGCCAGTAAGTGGAGCTACTTCCTTTTGTAACGAGCGGTACTCACTCTTAAGTGCTGACGTTCCGGAGTTGACGTCCTCTCTTTGGAGGTTAGCTATACAGCACTGGCGGATGAATTATATTTTCTTATCCTCGAGGAAAGCCATGCATCGCGAAGAGCCCGCAACACAGGCAGTCCTTATGTAGCAGCGGCGACACAGGTTGTTCCATTGCTTAATATGCGAATCACTATTTTTGCATCTAACTACCGCACACGTCTTCTCTTTATTGTTACACATTTTGCAGTATGAATTGGGCACAGTGCATTAGCGAACACCCAGTTGTATTTCTGACAGCTGATCGCACAGTAGCAGGGCAGATGCAGTAATGGTTGCGTATTCGTGCGCATTCGCTCAGGCAACGTATGGTGCGCCGCGGAAAGCGCCATCTCGTTCCTCAAGAGCCAACTGCCCCGTGAAAAGGGTCAATTAGCTAGGCCACGTTATTAACGATGCTCGCACATAAATACCAGAGTTAGGCAACTCTGTTTCTTCGTGTTCTTCGTCTTTCGTGTCGTTTTCTTCGCGCTGGCCAAAGTTTGCGTCAAGAATCATGCATGAAGCTATAAATCAGCCACCGTGGGCCGACGGCTTCAGTGTGCACGGCGGATGCAATACCTTCTGTTCTTGAACAGGTTAGTTACTACATGTATTATGGCTACAAAAACTATAATCGCTTTGTCGTTGGGCTGCCGTGCCCAAGAGCGATTTTTACTGGTTTTGTGTGTTTGTGTTTATACTGTTGTACGGCAAATGGCCAACTGAACCCAGAGCCTGAAACAAAAGTGATGCTGAAGGAGCTGTGTGATGGGCAAAAGGCAGTACAAGCTGATCTATGCAGCCGAGGCAAGCAATAGAAGGTAGTTGAAGACAGCCTTAAGATATTCAGAGAACAAGCCAGTACAATAACCCAACTGTTCAGGACCGTCAAAGAATCATACAGCGCTGTTCGGAAGCAACAAGAACGTACAGACAGTTTTGAGGGCAGGAGTAGGCGAAATAACCTAATCGTGTTTGGAATACCACAAAGCGTGAAAGTGTTAGTAAATGTATTCCAAAACGAGCTTGGTGTCAACTTAAGCACAGTGCAAGGAATCCGTCGGATAGGGAAAAAGAGCGCCCGGCCACGACCTGCATTTCTGAATTTGTATGACTGTAGGGAAAAGTCCGACACTTACAAAGTGTGAAGAAAACCGAAAGGCAGCGGCATTTCACTATCTGATAATGTTTTCAAAAAAGTACACTGGCAGAACGTAAAATGCTGTGGCATTCCGCGACACAAGAAAATGATGAGGGGTGTCGCATGCACGTGGATCACGACAAGATAGATGTAGATTCTGACCTCTACATGTAAGATCAGTCAAACCGCAGCCGAGTGGAACTTCAGCGTCCTAACAGACGCTCTGCTCTGGCAGGGACAACTCTCTAGTAGGGACAACTGACGGAACAAGGAGTATGATACAAATGTCTTTGGCTTACTCATTTTCAACCCAAGAAGTTTAGTGAACAAAATCGGACACCTAGAATACGTCCCGGTAATTACGATCCTCAACCGAAACGTGGCTGCGGTCCAAAGTACAAGACCAAGAACTTCTACCACAGAGCTACAAAATTACATGTAGAAACCGTGATTCAAGCGGGGCTGGTGTTTCGGTTGTAATCAAAGCTGATATCGACTGTGTGCAAATGAACGGCATTCCAACACACGAAAATGTCTGGTGCAAAATTAATGTAGGTAAAAGAACGATAATTCTTGGAGCAGTCTACAGACCACCTAATTCACCCATTTCTTATCTTGAAGATATGCAGCTTTACTTAGAAGGCATAAAAACGCGCAGCTCTCGAATACTTATAGATGGAGACTTTAATTTGCGAGGAGTTCAGTGGACAGAACTTAGCACTCCGCATCACCGATCACACACAATCTGAACTTAGAGAAATCGCTTTCAGCGACGATTAACAACACGTTGTTCAAGAACTCACGCGTGTAGTCGGATAATGAAAATCAAGATTAGGCTTGGTATTCTTAGACGGGCGATTTGAAAATTGTGACGTAATGGTGGGACCCGGCCTCTTGGATCATAGGCTAACTTATTTGCAGATAAACGTACTGCCATGTGCCGGAAGGCCAGTATTATAAGTACGCATGTTCGGAAATTTGACTGAGCCGAAGACGCAAGCGCTGTTAATTATCTGTTGTTGTTTGAATGAATACGTATTGCGGTATGTCATCACATACCGCAATACGTATGTGCATCGAAAATCATATCTGATAAAAGTAGTTTTCAGGAAAGTCTACTACGTCAGAAACAGGACATATAAATCTTGCACATCGCCACTAATCTCATAGCTATCGAAAATCTTTAAAAAAGCTTTAAATCTAGCTAGCTAGATTTAAAGGATTCCTGCCGTTTCTGAACAAGAACAAAACGTCATTGACGTCATTCATTTGGTCAAATGAATGACTTCAATGTGATGTGGATCGCATTTAAAGGCGTCCTTTTTGAGTAAGTGAATAGATTTGCGTCAATTCGGCAGAAAAAAAGAAAGACACAGAACTCATGGATAACACGTGAACTCATACATTTGAAGTGAAAGATTAACTGCGAAAGACAAAAGTCAAGAAAAGATTATAACAAACTTTCAGCCTTGGCCACTCTATCGCGCGCGCTGAGGGAGATATGTTAAAACTAAATATTATAACGGAACATTAACTAATACGACGTCTGACGGTGACGCCTGTGGCAAAAAGGATGTTCCACATCCGCCGTCAAGGTTTTGAGTGGTGGTGCTGGCTAACACTCCCAGGGTTAACTCTAGTAGTAAGAAAAACAAATACCCCAGAAAGTGGATGGGAAAACGCGGCCGCAGTAGCTAAAGGGTAAGAGCATCGCACGCGTAATGCGAAGACGTGGGATCGTTCCCCACCTGTGGCAAGTTGTTTTTCATCCACTTTAATTTCTATTAATTTATCATTTCTTTAATTCAAGTAGTGAGCACAAGTAATTTCCCCTATGTTGTCATTGGTGTCTATGTTTGTTGGCTTCCTATAACATAATTAATAAAATCGTGTCCCTCGGTTCCGTTTCTTCTCGTTCACACGTTATTGTTGTTATAGTGTAACAATATGTATGTTATCCTAAATGTTGTCTATTCTTTTTTGTTTTCTTTCTGCATGTTCTGTTGGTCCTTACTTTTTTATTACAAATACTATAATTTTTAACGACACCTGCTTAAAACTATCTTCCATTAGAATGGATTGCCTTCGTCAATTCAAAGTTTTGAAACGTTTTGTTCTTGTTCGGAAACGGCAGGAATCCTTTAAATCTAGCTAGCTAGATTTAAAGCTTTTTTTTAAGATTTTCGATAGCTATGAGATTAGTGGCGATGTGCAAGATTCATTTATCCTGTTTCTGACGTAGTAGACTTTCCTGAAAACTACTTTTATCAGATATGAATTTCGCGGCACATACGTATTGCGGTATGTGATGACATTGTTTTTTTGTTTTGCCGTGTGCAAGTGTTCACCTGTGTCACTTTCTTGGTTTACCTCTTGCGTGGTTATTGGTTTATTGGTTGTATCCTCAGGCACCAGCTAAATATGCCAACTGTTGTTTATAAATTTCATTTTTGTGCGTTATATGACTTATTACAAGTTATGCGCTAGATGTTCTACATTTTCTTAGTTGGTGTTTGTTATTGCACCTGCTATATAGTATCTGCAATTCTGCTTACCCTTCCCCCATTGTAATGCCAAACTGACTCTGAGGGTACCTAAACAAATAAATGTTCAACCTTCTGATCTCGCTTGGTTGGCGTTTTGTATTACAATAACTACTGTCATTTTATCTTGAATTGTCTTCAAGTACCTTGTCAATCAATTCAGTAACACCATGCTGTAAGTAAAACGTTAGTACGCAGTCGTGGTGTTGGCCACGTCCATTTTGACTTTTTTTTTTCGTGGTTGCGTGCGTTCCAAACTACACGCGACTAACAGGGGCATTCTTCACAGACGCTAGTCATTTGAACGGCAGCATCAGCTGCATTAGACCATTGGAATCCGCTGACGCCCGCAACTCGTCCGCATAGCATGCACCGCCATGGAGGGCAGAGTGGAACTCCCGCGGTATGCAAGGATCGTGCGGGAGCGGCGCCGAAATGCGTGCGGCGATCGCAACGGACGCCTTTGCGCAGTCGCTGCAGGTATAGAAGCCGCGAGGTGCGAGAGCTGCGGTGCTTTGGAGCATTCGACTATGCATGGCGCGGTCCAGCCGACGATGATTTACGACGCCGGTGTCAATAACCCCGCGCACCGAGGCGTCGCAGCACAGCCTTCGAGTTCGCGGTGAGTGCCGCATACCTCATGGCCAAACGGCTGCGACTCTGCCAGGTTCCGTCTATAGAATTCGCAAAACGCAACGACCGGATATAGAAGAAGCCGCAAACGGCGTTCCGGAGCGGTGGTTCCCGACTGTACAGTCATTCCAAGACGTAGCCGTGAAAAATGTGGATTATTATCCAGCGGCACTACTATAGCGGACCTGGTGGCTCGGAACCGTCTGCGCATGTCCAAAACGCCTCTGTGTAAAGTGATAGCATGTGACCTCACTTTGGAAACACGATTCCTTTCCTTGTATTTATCTTTTCCTTTTATTTAAGATATGAGGCCAAGTGCTGGGAAATTTTTTTTAAAACGATAAACCATACAAATTATTGTTCTACATCATAAACACACCTTTTTAGATCCATGGGAGCCTTTTAAAATGTGTATTATTTTTAATAATATTCTTTATTTGAAAAACTTAGTTAAATGTGGGTCTCATGCCAACACTCATAACTCTAATTTAACTTGATAAAAAAAAAACACAAAGTTTGGTAGAGGTATAGGGGAGGCCTTGATCTGTCCAATGAATCAGAACTAGTGAGATCAGACGAATCTTAGAAGCATCATGAAATAACGAAAAAAATGTGTGCTTTCATTGGGTGTGCCTTGGTGTAAAAGGCAGCCATATCAAAACTTGCGGCACAATTTTACTTGTTGAGGTTCATTGCACATCCATGTGAGAAAACATTGTGCCAAGTTCCACTAAAAAATCTTAATTAGGAAAAAAGTTATGAATATTTGCGTTTGAAGAAATCGCAAAAAAATAGGTTCTGAGAAAATCAACGACAAGATTTCAAAGTGCAGCGCTTACATAAGATGATCAGGAGAGCTAAATTCTCCTATAGTTGTAGCCAGTTTCGTCTTGGGTCTTACTCTTGTCTGATTTTGCTCGTGTGGCACCTCGACTTTTTTTTTTATTTGCTTTGCAGTATTAGAGCTAAGGTATTACAGGTATTTGCAGTACGTCTCCAGGTCCATCGCGCACTCCGACTTCCTTATACTGATAGCCGGCAAACTTGCATTTTGTGCCTCCTTACGCTCTAAATTCCCCCGTTCTGTGGCTGCCAATAAGAAACACCATGGCGCAAGATGACGCAAGAGATGTATTGATTGCAAGAAAAAAAGAGAAAGAGAAATTTATTGTTTCGTTCCAAACTCACCTGTTTCCCTTTGTTATCCATTCAGGAGAATATTTACCACAGAATATACAAAGCCAAGCAAAACACAGCAATACCCAAGCAAGTGCTGTGAAAACAAAGCAACAACAACTCGGTGCTCGAATGAGCCATTGAGCGAAATGCAGCTCCACGAACTGTGGAGGTGCGAAGCATGAGTGATGCACCGCTAATGTGCTCATACTGTCTTGAGCAATGACTCGTAACCCCGTAAACGCGGCCTCCCCATTACGACGACCGAAGAGAAGTGAAATCCTGCGCTGGAATGATGAGCGGCAGCGCAGCCAGCTGTGGAAGGCGACGACGAACGTGGGAGCAGTGGCACGAGCGCGTTCCGAGTGCGAGCACGAGCCGCTTGCTTACCGTGACTACGACGACGATTACGACAGGAGACGCCGACAATCTCCTTTCTCATTGTTATTTCAAACTACCCGGTTCTTTGCCAGTCCCCCAGAGTGGGTGTGTGCCACTAACTCCAATGCTCTACATCTACATATAGCCCGGGCGCATAAGGTGCTTCGCACCTAAAAGTAAGCGACACACAATAATCACGTCCACGCTGCTCCTTTAGCGGCGCGAAGTCTCCAGAACGTAAACAACATGTGCAAAACATTGCACGTCCACTTGGTGAGGCGTTTATTATATTAATTGACAAATAAAATGTTGAAAATGCTATTAGAGAATTATTACATTTTTGTACGTGATATGATTGTTAAATAACCGCCAAAGAACGGCAAACCAGGGCATTTTTTTCTTTTGCACAGAAAACTGGCACTTTCAGTTTCGGTTTCGTAGACACCAGGTGGTTTTGCAATTTCTTATGTATCTTTTGAAAGAAATGGCGTAGGAAGAAACTTTTTTCAGCACAATGATGGCGAATAAATTCGTCATCTGAAGTGGAAAACAAAAAATTGATATTTTGAAAGAAAATTTGCAGTTTTGATTTGGCCTCGCACCTTAAGCTGACGACTGAAGACGTAATATCGATTGTAGACTCAGCAAACTAAACTTCACTTGAAAAAAGAAAGCAAGGGATTGTTAACTGTACTGCATATTGAACGGCTCAAAGCTGTATCGGTAAGTTTTAAATTATTAAAATAATTTTGTACCAAATATTACTGCCGGAAACTCCCGTTCTATGTGCGAAAAGTGCTCGTCAGTTACGTAGTTTGCCATTTCCCAAAAATGCCGTGAATTCCTACCACACCCGTAAAATATCTAAGAATGCGGTTAGTCAGCGAGCATCACGTTAGGCATTATCGCCTGCAATCAACCTTGTGCAGCCGGGACATGCCAGCTCCCTGTTGACTGCGGGCACCTTCAGACAAGTAGATCGCCACGTGCCCCCACCTTATCTTTGTTTTGGTAGCTCTTTCCACTACAAACTATTTATTGTTTAGTATTTCCAATCCTGGCGTCTATTATTTTCCTATCATCAGCCTATTCATCGTTGCTAAGCAAAAATAAAGATCATCAGGTCTTATTTGACAGTTCATAAAGACTATAAATTTAACCCTATTTAAAGTTCTATGTCCTGTCAAAAAAACGTCTCGTCTTCCCGCAATATAATTATGGAAATTACATGTTAAGGACGGAAAATTTAGAATCAACGCGGTGAGCCCGGAAAAGTTTCACCAAAGAACATTTTTTTCTTTGGCTCCGTATGTAATTTTGGCGCCGGAAAAAGTTGATAAAAATGCTCAGAGAGCTAACATCTTTCAAAGATGTCCAAGGTGTTAGATGTTAGCTCTTAGTCAAACATGTTAGCTCGGTCACTGCATGGCAGACTACGTATCTCATTTAAATTAGTTCAAACCAAAAGAGGAAATGTAGAGCTGTCTAGGGGACTAGCAAAAACGTAATGCAATGCGTGAGTAGTGCACGCACCTCATCCCGAAACCCGATTGGCACCGCGTTTAATACGCATCAAAACATAATTGCGCACATGAAGTGGACACATATACATGCAGTGCATAACAAAATCAGGAGGAAAATTCACAAAGCCTTCGTTCGTAAGTGGTCTTTGCCCTTAGCTAGCAGTTTTCGCTAATAATATCTCTAGCATCAGTATTGGTTTCTCTTGCGATGGA
The DNA here is from genome assembly GCF_013339745.2 of Dermacentor silvarum. NCBI lineage: Eukaryota > Metazoa > Arthropoda > Arachnida > Ixodida > Ixodidae > Dermacentor > Dermacentor silvarum. The sequence continues at coordinate 155,353,689 of NC_051157.2, read as the reverse complement.
TTCTAGCGTAAGTCATTTTTGTGAGTGTGTGTCCAGGAAAGAAACTACGAAGTTTTTAAACAAGGAGTTTGAAAACAATGATTTCAAAATTCAGGATATACACTGCGAAAACATATAGTACAAGGCATTGTGTTAATGCTGTGACTCCAATATATGTTGTAAGCTAACATAAGCAACAAAATCTGACAGCATAGAAAAAAGGCAGTCAGAAATGGTCTGAAGCTACTTTTGTATTTGCAGTAGTATGATTACATTCTGCTCTTTAAAACCAGTTTTGAAACGCACTCCTCAATATAAAGGGTGTTTCAGCGAACACTTTCAAAATTTATTTAAGGTTGCCTGTGACAGATAGCCCAATTCTAGTTAATGAGCTGGTCTACTCGAACAGGCGGACATTACTTGCACAAAAAAATGCAATGCATAATCGACTTATCAACAAAAATTCACTAATTAAGTTTTAAACTAATTACCTGATGGCACATATTGCAATTTACAAACTGTAGCCGTGGAGTTCGCAAGGCGGATCCACTTAGAATTAATTCTCAGGATGACACCAGTTTCGAGATATTAATTCCCGAACTTTGCGAAGAAATACATAGGCGTTCCAGTTAATTTTGTGCTTCAATGCATAAAGCGGCGTTTTCTTAAGAACTTAACTGGAACGTTCTTTTTACCCCGATGTCCCTATTTCTTAGCACCTTGCTGCGCGAAGCTCTCATTTCTACCACATATATTGTCATTAAAAACTAAATAATGCAAGATGTTTTCAATGTTCTTTTTCCAGTGTCTGTGTACAGCTGTTTACGAAATTCTGAGAAATATTAGCGATAGGTTTTTTTTTTATTTTGATTTTTAAATAGTGTTCCTTTTCGTCAAAACTTCACATTTGAGGCAAACTGTAAAAATGAAATTTGTGCTACTGCAACAATATTCAGCACAATCGTTAAACAGGTTAAGGTCTCATAGCCCACCAAATTTCAAACGGCTACATGCATTGGTTTAGTCGATAAAAATTCGTAAATATAGCAAATTTCGGAAAGTGTAGCAAATTAAGAATTTTTTCTAAAACACTTCCGTTTTGCACAGAAGCCTCAAACAACGCTTGCTGACTCTTCTTACGTATGCGTCTTACACAAGGAAATGCATTCTTTGTAGCCGTAATATTTTGTATTTCACATTGTTGTGAATTTGCGAGAATGCCCGGTGCATGAAAATGGCGCCTGCCACCTGAACAATTTCGATATTTCTTTCTCCTAAAGTATCCATTTTTCAAAGAAGGCAAGTTCACTTTCGTACTACCGAGTGATATGCGCACAAAATATAAAATATTGAATGAAATCTAAAATATGAATTTTTGGACGCGTGTTGATCTCTCGTGGAATCACCCAACTGAACATTAAATGTTAGCACGGACTTCGTTAGTGTGAATAGGCCAATATATATTTTTAAGCGAAGCTTTGTATGTCTCATTGATTCGTCCGTGAGCGCCGAAAACGCACTGCAGGAAAGCCAACTTACACAATGGAACTATCTGCGCTTCTGCGCACACAATAGAACAATCGGCGCACACAACCCTAGAACACTCAGCATGCATTCGCACTTGTACCGATAAGAACAATGGGAACTGCATAATTCTGCAATTCCAAACTGCAATTCCTGCAAACTGCACACTTGAAGCTAAACATTTCGACAGAATTACCTGTCTGGTTGGGAAAAATGATTAAGACTTAGAGATTGACTCCAACCAAATAAGGAAATTTATTAGCGTCTCTCCCCCTTCCTCTCCTTTGTTACGACGGACCTTTTAAAAGCGGCACACCGCCACCTCCGAAGAATACACCATGAAGAAGGAGCCGAATTGGTTCCGAAACGTCGGGCTAGTAAATTTCCTTATTTGGTTGGAGTGAATCTATAAGTCTTAAACTGCACACTGCAATTCCAGTAAAATGTCATCAAGAGCCGACTAGCATCCTACCTTACTAAAACATCAGCAATAATAATTTATCACTATGGCTCCAAAAATGAAATTGTACTGAAATGACACTTCTGAGAACAGAAGAAAAATTATTAGTAATGTTGAAAAAAGTTTACGACACTTGGACTATCCCTAGAAATAAAAAAAGCGTTCGATCTTATTAAACAAAATATCTTTACCTAAATTGTCTTGTAATGGAATAAGAAGTCTTGTCTTGGGCTTAGTAAGAGCTATTTATCGTCTAGAATAGAGTGCACAATTATAAACATTATCCCCTCTACTTTTGGCAGAATATGTATGGGTGTTCCACAGGGCTCCATGTTAGGGCTCTTACATTTGCTAGAGTGCTCTGTGTGTTGTTCCTTTTCCCAGCAGTAATTCAAGAAATGGTTCTGTTGAAATATTTATATACTGAACGGAATTCTTTATATTTATTTCCTGTATGATTCTAATGCTGCCATACAAGGTTCTTTTTTTGTTATTGTTGTTACCGTCTCAAATGTACTGTTTGTCACCACCGGGAGAATAGGCCTCATCGGGCACACACAGCCTTTAGCCTCCCTCCTGATGTGGCGATTTATGTTTGAAAGATGTGTGTGAAAAGTGAATATCGCGATAAAACTAATTAAATAAAGTCGCATTGGCTGAATCCCGATGTCTTGCAGTGTGGGCTGTCGGAAAAAGATAGAGATTTGATTGAAGTAAAAGCAGAGGGGTCGGCCTGAGCTTAAGTGCTCTAGTCTGCTAATCGGCACTTAGGAGAAAAGGAAGAATAGACAGGGTGAATTATGATGACGACATATTAGAGGGATGATGGATACACGATACTGCAGCATAGCTAATGGCACGGGCCCACATCGATGTTGTGGAAATGTTCCAGAACAATCCTCAATTAAAATTGTCGCATATCTTGTCATCCGACCACTGACGCAAGGGAATGTCCTTAAAGGCATGTCGGACATCGATACGCATCAAAAAGATAAGCTGGTGACTGACACTCGTTCATGGGCGTACGAAGGCGCATAAATTTCGAGCTTCATAATATTTGCGATAAAAGCATGCAATAAGCGACTAAAGTGCGACTGGTACCTGCAGAGCGGACTTGACAGCCGGCGTTTGGAAATCAGAAATAATTACGCACAGAGAGTTCAGTAGACGTCTCAGCATGCTCTAAATCGCCTCTTTGTCTTTAGATTCAGTCTCTGGCTGAGAGTCCCACTAGGTTCGCTAGCTTGTTGGTTCTCCTCCTTGCGCAAAGGAGTGGTGCTGATCTTGGATAGCAGCGAAGGCCATTCCACGTCCGAAGTAGCCGGTTATGAAGAATGACCACCTCGCGCTGTCGTTGCATGTGGGTGAATTGGATTAGGTTGATCTTATTGCCTGATGGAGGATGTCACACGTGGTAGGAGAGAAGGCTAGACTGGAAGGGACAATTCATATCCATGCTAAAGAAGACGAGCTTCGCTAGCACCGTTTGTGTGTCATTCAGTGATGGCAGTTGTTGAGCTGCCATGAGCAAGTTACCAGAACTCTCAAATCTGCCCTACAACCACACTTCTGGTGAGCCTTCGTTATTAACAAAGGCAATGACTGGATCACTGATACCTTCGGAAGACGTCAGCAAACCAGTTTCTGTTTTTTTTCTAGCTTATGAACATCGTTGTGGGACACCTAAAATTTATTTATGACAATTTTGGGATGAAGAAGCCATAACTTCGCAAACATTTTATCATACCGTCCCTATATCATGCTCAATGTCTTTATTAAACTTTGAGACTACTGGGAGGAGATTGTGCAAGGATACAGTTAAATCCTACTTTTGGAGCGCTCTTAGCAGCAAGAATCTGTTTCTTGGAGGTGCATGGAAGCCGCAATGAACATTTCGCTCACCAGGTTGAAGGAAGTATGCTAGGTGGAGAGGCATTCAATCCATGTCGGGTATCGTCAGCAATTCAAGGTCGAACATTAGCTTGAAAGCCACATTTGTATTGCATCAGCGTGACCCCTGATAATGCGGGAGAACAGAGACCACCAACGTGTTTCATGCGTTCATGTCAGTAATACGGACCTGAGCAAAATGTATTGGCCTCTCAAAAGAGACGGACCGCAAGTTAATTGGAAGCCTATCGCATTTTGATGAGGGGGAATTCTCCGGTACGCTATTACGCAACAGCCTACCCCGTGGGTCTGGTTCCTTCGCGGAACAAGCATTGTATGCTCGCTCACGTTTTCGAGGAGGAAATCAAGTTTGCAACTTTCGTAGACTTCATTTCTCTTTCGCTATAGCTCCGTGGGACTCTGAAAGATTAAGTGATACATTCATATAAACAAGGTCCAACGGCGGCATGCCCAAAGAGAAGCGGGCACCCACTATCCCGGTGGCAGCAATCGAAGTGGTTTCGCTTCGGGATCGACTTACATCGTTCTTCCTATGAGGCGGCGTGGCCATTCAGCGAACCCGGAAAAACTCGATTAGTTGGACTGTGCATATCTCTTACGCCGGCTGTTGTTGATCGGCGGGAGCCGCACACTTTGTTTTCGTGCTGCGCTGGAGAGCAGTGATCGAGAAATGGACGGGTGACGCAACCCAAACGCGCATCCTAACGGGCTGGGAAAGCTTCTCTCGCCGTGAATGGGCGTGCTTGTGCTGGGAGCAAGCAGGGGAGGCACGGAGCGGCAAGCAAGCGACTGGCATTATTTCGTCTGAGAAACTACTTTGATCCCTCGCACAATCTTCTTACTTGTTTTTGATGTTAGTTACCGAGCCCATGGATAACGCTGATGAACAGAGTGGCAAACGCGAGACCACAGATTGCGCAGTGCGCATCAGACAAAGGCCAGAAGAAGAAACAAAGGACATACACATAACGCTAAATCACGCTAGCGCCCGGTGTGTATCATTTCTTTCTTGCTATTGTCCTTGTCCGTTACGTGCTACGCAATTTGTACTAATGGGGACCAATAGGCCCAAAGCGCAACCTTACGCTGACTTGAGAGAATGAGACGTTCTGACAGACTGAATTTTATTGCCGTGTTGCCCTGATTTGCCTTTATTTTCTCACGACCAGGAAGGAACACCGCAAAAAACAACTATCATCTTTCTGTACTTCAGTAAAAACTTTAAACAGTAATTTCAAGTTTTTACAGAAGTACTGGACGATGATAATCAGTCGATGATCAAACGATGATCACGCAATCTGTTGCTTGCGATTCTTTTTTGCAAGCTACGGGGCTAGCTATTTCGCTCTTCTTCAACATAACCTGTAGCTATATTATCTGACTGCAGCCACGTCCATCTTTGCTGCGCGTTTAGGAGATCTGAAAGATAACTAGAGGCAGGCGAAAAAAGGCAGCGAGTTGAAATTTTCGCAGTGGTGGTTTCAGGAATCGCCATTGTCATCTCGAAGCAAATTTATTGGACAAAAGGGATCATACTTAATTTACTGACTGACAAAGCACATTCTGAAATCAAAGAATTTCCGCTAAAGTCGCCTGTCAGCGCATTGTCAATTGTGTGGCTGCGCACCTTTGAATAATAAATTCGAGAATCCAGCTAGCCACAAAGACAAAAACGTAAGAAAAATAATCGAGTAATGTGTTATCAGAAGATAGGGGTGAAATATTTCAGCGCCTCTAACATCCTATATACTTCTTAAAAAGCTTGAATTTTTACAATTCAGTGCGGCACGAATACCTCTCTTTTCCTTGTCTGCTAGCGCTAAGATGCTGTCATAATACGTTTACCAATACGCAAAGCACACAGCTTTACAGAGTACGTAAATAGTTATTGAAGCTCTACCTGTTGCTGGTGAAATAATTCTCATGTCAAATCCTAATCTATCGATCAATTCCATGAGGCATGCCCCGCACTGCAACTGCTACGCAATTACTTTCCTACTCCTTACATTGCTACCAAGGGATGATGTCCCCCCTATGCACCTTATGACAACAATACAGACTACACCGGGTAATTCTGTGTAGACATTAAGTAATTGTTAAAACTCAGCTGTGGCAGATAGCACAATTTTAGTTCTTGAACAGGCGAGCATTATTTTCACGAGAAATTGAAATGCATAACTAATTACCGAAAACTTACTAATTAAGTCTTTTGCTAATTATCCTACGGCACATATTGCAATTTAAAATTTTTAGCCGGTGAGCCTGCAAGGAATAAATAATTCTGTGGATGACATCATTGTTCAGACTAACACCGCCGTCAGTAGCAAATGCTCCGCCACTCAATCAGAGAACGCTCTACAGCCGTGCGGCAACTTACTCTTTTTTTTTTGTTTTTTAGACAACTTCACCACGCCACGGCTAGAAAAATCCATTTTTAGCACAAGGCCGCTAAATGATGCTGATGATGATGACTTGCTCAAAATTTTGTCTAAGTTTTCATTCTTCCTAGACATCTTCCTTATTACAATTTCTTTTATCGTTTCGATGGGGGCGACATGCGAAAATAATTCTCAGGTGAAGCATCGATTGCGATAGCAAATTCCTAGACGAACTAGGGATGGTAGTTTTATCCGCCGTATGAACTTGTAGACATTCGCTTACTAACTAAATTGACAAGCATGGTGTCATGCGCGCACAAGCAAACATTAACACATCTCATTCGATGAGCACGGAAACTCGCTCTCGAAACGTGGAGTGAGGAAGCGCGGCTGTAGCAACGAGCGAAGTGACCTTCGTGCTGCATATCGCATCAACGCTAAAGGGCCGTTTATAGTCCGACGTAACGTGAGAGCGCGCGCGCGCACGCTACGTCCCGTTGGCGAGTGTTTACAAACAAACCTCGCTTGCCGCTTATTGGTTGCCCCGTCGGAACTTCCGGCAGGAGAGCTAGAAGCACTTCCGGCTATGTTGTTTGAAGGCATGCGCGACGTGAGGCCGGCGTGTCGATGTTTGCACTGCTTGGTGGAATCTGTGATGAGCTGATTCTACATCGTGAATATTGTCGAGATGACGAGCGACTACTTTAAGGCGCTTAGCACCGAAGCAAAAAATCGGTATCGCCAAAGCTGATGTTTGGAGGCAGAGAGCTGCCCGATCCGCTGGACGTTTTCGCCGGTCTCCAAACACCTTCCCTCAGTTACAACCCCGGAGCAACAAGCGGAGCATCTTAGTGAGGACATGCAATGAACGCAGACTGTTGTCTTCAAGGCAGCTAATGGTACTGCCGAAAACTAGAAAAACTTTTTTCCTCGAAAAACTAGAAAATGGCACTTTTTTCTTCTTTCTGGGGTTTTACGTGCCAAAACCAGTTCTGATTATGAGGCTCGCCGTAGTGGAGGGTTCCGGATTAATTTTGGCCACCTGGGGTTCTTTAACGTGCTCTACAACACAAGCACACGGGCATTTTTGCGTTTCGCAATGGCGCTTTTATTGCTGCAAGATGGAGGATGAAGTGGTAAGCTGTGCATGTGTACATGTACGTGTCTTCTGCGTCATATGCCTTGTTTCTGCTTTTCAATATGCATTCACAAATAACTGTACATTCTCAAAAGTCATTTAGTGCAAGAAGCCTAGGTCGACTGAAATGGGACTAACTTAAATGCTCACGAATTTACCATACTTCTAACAAAATGAAACCTGTAGTGTTGGGCACGAGATTACATTCCATAATTGGCCTCCGTTAATTCGTAAATGATTTTAGAATGTGGCCGAAACTTCCTACATGCATGCACGGAAATCGCTAACTTTTCTGCGATCCTGCTCTGCGATACTGATACGAATGCTCACATGCCGCCGCGGTGGCTTTGCGGTTACGGTGCCCGGTTGCTGACCCGAAAGACGCTGTTTGGGCCCCGGCTGTCGCATTTCGATCGAGGCGAAATGCTAAAGGTCCGCGTACTGTGCGATGTCAGTGCACGTTAAAGAACCACAGGTGGTCGAAATTATCCGGAGCCCTCCACTGCGGCGTCCGTCATAGCCTGAGTCGATTTGGGACGTTAAACATGATAAACCAATGCGCACATGTACCTAGGTAGTAAAGCTGCAGAAGTGCACTTGTACCCCAGATACAAAAAAAACATTAAAATAAAGCGGCGGCAGCATGGCACCCGCTAAACAATAATTTTAACTCATGTTCGTAGCATGGCAATCCACGCCGAGTCAAGAAACTGGACGAGCGGGCAAACTCGGGGCGAGAGTCGAGCTGCTCTCGCGTGAGTTACACGACATACGGCCAGAACAATCGTGCAGTAGCACTTTTATTATTCAGCATTATAGCAGTCCGGCTACTCCACGTAGTAACCTACCTTGGATGAAGTGAGCAGAGCAAATCTGGGAGCTCTTGTTAGGCTCCCAGATTTGAAAAACACCGTTGACGAGTAAACGTAATGAAAACAGTCAATGCTCCAAGTGCTACTCGCCGTCACGCAACACACTGAATGCCACAAGTCGCACTTATATCGATATACCCGAAAAATAACACAGAATATGCGCAGGACGAGCGCGCGAGCGAACAAGTACCATAGAGTAGCTGTGGTAGGAGGACGACAACTTAATATTTGTGAGCGGTGTGCGGAACCGATATTTGAAATGCGCGGGCTTTTCCGTGCTTGTGTTCGGCGTGCGGGGCCGAAAAGCGCGGGATTTAGCGTCGCTGGAGCACGTGGACGGCGCGCGTGCCGGGAGAGACCATCTGGAACGACGGGGCAGCCAGGCTGACAGAATGGGCAGTGCAGCGAGATGGAGCGGACCGAACGCCGGCCCACGTCCCGGCATCCCGGTCCTGCACTGCGAACCGGGCGCCGCCCCGGCTTCTACCATCGTCGCGGGTCCTGTTGAGCTAGGCCTCGTCCCCGCTCGCACGACCGCTGCCGTGCTGCCGGGCTCGGGCCACGACCCAGAGCCCCCTGGTCCTGTTCCACAAACCGGGCGCCGCCCCGGCTTCTACCACCGACGCGGGTCCTGCGGAGCTGGGCCTCGTCCCCGCTCGCACGACTGCTGCCGTGTTCCAGACTCGGGCTACGTCCCGGAGTCCTGGTCCTGTTCCGCAAACCGGGCGCCGCCCCGGCTTTCACCCACTGCTGTGCTGGGCTTCGCCCCGGCACTCATCCCACCAATACGGTGCTGAGCTCGGGCTACGACCCAGAGCTAACGCTCCGGAACCAGGCTACGTCCTGGAGCCATCCTGAACTTCAACCGCCACCCGTATACCCACCGCCGTCAGAGCCAAGTCCGCCGAGCCGTCCCCACGAGGCCGGACTCCTGATTAGAACTGTGAGTGCTCGCCAGTGACAGTTAACCCAGTTATCTGTATAGTGACAGTTAACCCAGTTTATCTGTATAGTTCGTGTTCCCGTATTCGTCCCATGTGCCGTTCGTGTCATAAATACGTCTCTTTTTGTCTCTGGTTGCCTTCTTGTGCGTCTGGCTGACCTGCGCCCACACATAATCATCACAGTAGCATACATGGATAAGAGAGGACACTTCCATAGGCCCCCTGCGGCCGATTTTAGGGAGCCTTCATGTACCGCGTTTTTAGGATGGTGACATCTCTGGCGAAATCGCCGCAGGCCACAGCCAAATCTGGCGGAAGAACCACCGTGAGGTAAAAGTGGCCGCTAAATTTGGCGGGCAGCCATTTTGATTCTCAGCGAAGGTTCAGGAGCGCTTGAACTACTTCATTATTTTGCCACGCAGAACTCCCGCTAATTTGCCCACTCGGAAACGTTCCGAGATGGTACTGCTATTACCGGAGTCCGATTGTCAGCGCGTGGCTCCAATTTAACTTCAAAACGGCAATGATGGAAGGTAGGAAGGCTGCGTTCTCGGCGAAGTCTGGCCGCAGCTCATTCGTTCGCTGCAGCGAGTCTTCTGTTCGGCATCCGCATCGGTATTCAATGGGATCCGCAGAGTCTGTTTAGCTTTCATGTCGTCGCTACTGTGAACAGTGACAGTCCCACACACCCAATGCAAACTAATGCGCAGTCTCAGAGAGTGTGTCCCATGACCTAGCCCCTTCAGCTCTTTTTGCATGCGCTTAGCACCTAATCGCCGGCAGGAGACAGTCCAGCGGATAGGGAGCCTACATGCAAGCGCTGTTTTAGAACAGCGCTTGCATGTAGGCTCCCTACCAGCGGAGCGCAAACCACGCACACTAGCATTCACGCCAACACGTGTATGGCCCTTACGTCGCATTTTTACCTAGTGCGATAAGCAAGCAAAACCGACCTTGAAAGAAAACTTTCACCGCTATCTTGACCCGATTGCTCAGTTTCACGATAGCTAGCTCATGCTGTTCATTCAAGCGGACATGACGATATGCAGTTTCCGAAGCCCATGTCTTGTTTCTTCTCCGCAGTTGTATGTAATTGAGTACAGGAAAGAAGGAAAAAAATATCCGTGCTATACAGTGTGTTAAATCTTAAGTACATGTTACTGGGCTAATAGGTTACTGAACGTTGTAAAAGGGCACAAAAAAAATGGTAGCCGACCCTAATCTTTGACCTTGGTTTCTCTTAGTAACACTCGCATCTCGGTGTTGGTGCTATGCGCATTGGTGTGCGGTAAACAGTGATTTCTAATTATTTCAGACACTTCAGTAACTCAACTTGTAACTATATAAACTTATGCTCTGATATCATATCTGTAATGAAATTCATGAATTTTGTACTGTACTATTTTTTTCTGAATTTCGTCCCTGGTCATCTCAGCAGGTGAACCGGGAGTGCCTGCTGAAGAAACAAGTGTCGCTCAATGCTCGTGCCACTAATAAAAAGGACACGTACAGGACACAGGACGTCTGTTAGGTCCTCGCACACGTGCACCAACCTCATTTGTTTGAACGTTGCCAACGCTCGTGCTTAACTGTAATTACGCAGTAACTGAAGCAAGTGCCGATATGAATTTGTTGCAAGCCCATAAAAGTGGGAACTGCCGTTTCTTCGGCCTCAATTGCATCACGTTACGTCTGATAGTTTTATTGCGATAGCCATTATATGGACACTCAAAAGCAGATTTCTGCCGTCGGCGTCGCCGTCGCCGTCGCCGTGAGGGTCCGTATGACGTCAATGGAGATGAAATCGTCGCCGCGTGCCGAACGCTGCATGTGCGAGTGAAAGTGCGCGAGGGACGCGCGCTTTCACGGGGAGTGAACGCACGGCGGAGAACAAACGCGCGTTCTGCGCCGTGCTCCCTTAAGGGCTGCAGAAGTAGGCGTCTCTTTCCTTCTTTACAATCACCATATATGTAGAGCCATAGCCTCCTCTATATGGTAGAGCAAACGCGCCTTCTTCCGACGCGCGAAAGGCCGTGGGGGAGGGAAAAGGGGGAGGGAAGGGAGGCGACGTTTAGCTGCGGCACCAAGTGCCTATTTATATCAGAGGCTCCGGCAACAGTCACCAACGCTGCACGCATTTTGAGCGAACGCGGGCAAAACGCCAACGGCGTCGACAACAGTTCTGCATGTTGCCGGTGCTGCTGCATGTCCAAGTTTATACAGCTGATAAAGCTACTATCATTACTCCGTATAGCTCTCTACAAATTTGCTATCGCAATTGATGCCTCGCCCTTCAGGTGAAACTGCGACAACTTTTTTTATGCCGCAAGATTGAAGTAATGCCAGGCAAATGGTTCCCATTAGAGCACTGCACGGGCCGATTTTTTCAGCCCGAGCCCGGCCCGGGCCCGTTTTTACGTTGGGCGGCCCGCCCGAGCCCGATCAAAACTTTTTTGGTGAGACCCGGGCCCGGCCCGGGCCCGGAAATAATCTACGTTACCCGCCCGGCCCGGCCCGCCACCCCTTTACCTTAGGCCCGAGCCCGGCCCGGGCCCGCGTCAAAAAACCTGAGCCCGGCCCGGGCCCGGGTCAAAAAGCACACGCCGTGCCCGAGCCCGTGAAAAAAAAGTTGCAGTGGCTTAGCTCGGCTATGCCAGGATATACGTAGCGTTAGCAAAGGTTCAGCTGATTATTCTTAGCTTATTCTTAAGATTATTCTTAAGATTATTCTTATGAGTCAAGCTTCTCCGTTCTTCTGCACTGTTGAGCAGCATTTGCGCTCTCCTTCTCCATGGCTATACCACACTGGAAAACGCCAGTCAGAAGCGCAGCGGCTCCAGCGCAGTGTCAGACGGCGACTGCACAGCGAGCGCGCGCCGGCGCCAGTGCGTCTACCACGGCTACGACGTCACTCCTCTGGAATGCGCAGACCGGCGCCGGTGATCCGCGCGCGGCGGCGGCGGAGTGCGCGACAGGTGCCGGCTCCGGTGGCTCCGGTGCGCATGCCGTGTGACATCACTGACCCTTGCGCATGCGCAGCACGGCTCTTGATGTGCCGCGCGAAACGGGCTTGGCTAGGCCAGTGTAGCTAACGCTACAAAACTGCTCTACGCGGCCCGGCCCGGCCCACGGGCCGGGCCGGGCCCGGGCTTTCGGGTAAACCCGAGCCCGTGCAGTGCTCTAGCTCCCATAACTGAGGAAGCATTCAAAAATGTGGTCGCAGTTTCACCTGAAAGGCGAAGCATCAATTGCGATAGCAAATTTGTAGAGAGCTATACGGAGTAATGATAGTAGCTTTATCAGCTGTATAAACTTGGACATGCAGTAGCACCGGCAACACGCAGAACTATTGTCGACGCCGTCGGCGTTTTGCCCGCGTTCGCACAAAATGCGTGCGGCGTTGCCGACTGTTGCAGGAGCCTCTGATATAAATAGGCACTTGGTGCCACAGCTAAACGTCACCTCCCTTCCCTCCCCCTCCTCACCCCCCCCCCCCACCGCCTTTCGCGCGTCGGAAGAAGGCGCGTTTACTCTACATATATGGTGATTGTAAATGAGGAAAGAGACGCCTACTTCTGCAGCCCTTAAGGAAGCACGGCGCAGAACGCGCGTTTGTTCTCCGCCGTGGGTTCACTCCCCGTGAAAGAGCGCGTCCCTCGCGCCCTTTCACTCGCGCATACAGCGTTCGGCGACGCGCGGCGACGATTTCATCTCCATTAACGTCATACGGAACCTCACGGCAACGGCGACGGCGACGACGACGGCGACGCCGACGGCAGAAATCTGCTTCGGAGTGTCCATATAATTGCTATCGCAATAAAAGCATTGATCATTAGAATCTACATCCCTCGAATCGTGCACATTGTCATAATTTCCCATCTGTGATTCCTGCAGAAAGGCTGGTTTACGATATAAACCCTCACAACTACCGCCATGCACAAAAAAACAACAACAAATAAACCAAAATAGGCAGGCTAATTAAAAGCGAATTAGCAAGTAGCATATTCACACTGTAAAAGACCTTGATTTAAATTGTCTGTCAAGCAGAACAAAACGCCATAATTAGCCAAGCAATCCTCATCATCCGCACACTGGGCTGCTCATAGGTCTGTGCAAGATGGTCATGTATACCAGCACTTTGAATTCCTGTAGCAGTTTCTTCACCGGCTACACAAGCAGACAAAAAATGTTCCAAGATTAAGTTAACAGTGTCGCAGTCCATGCTGATTTACTTAGGCAGAAATCTGTTACATGTGCTGTCAATTATGGCATAATAGAGAAAACCTGAATAACAGTAACTGGACAAAAGTTTGGAAAAGTGCACGAGGTAACAAGAGTTCATGACCCTTAGTCAAACTTGCTATTGCCTAATACGACGCTGCACAGCTGTTACTTTACAGCAAGCAAGATCGTTGAAAGAAAACTTTCACTTTGACTTGGATAACTCGATGTCATGACGCAACGAATGCTATTTACAAACACATTACCGTGTGCAGTTTCAGAAGTGCATGTTTTGTTTTTCTCCAGAGTCATGCTCGCTTGGTTGCAATTCCAGCAAGAAAAAAAACAATTGAATGTGTGCTACATCTGCTTGCATGTGTGCACCAACCCCTGTTTGTTTGCACGATGGTAATAACTGCACCTGACTAGATAACTTAGTAACTTAGAATGCAGGAACTGAAGCAAGTACAGGTGCGTGTTCTTCCCCCATGCCTGTAATGGAGCGAACACCGTGTTTTTTGAGCCCTTGACTGCGATAATGCAAATGTTCTTCGTATATTCAAGAACTAAAGCATGCATCATGTTTTGCTCAGGCAAGCTTTTTTTTAGACCAGCAAAATAAAATTCTAGACAAATGGTTCACATACTGAGGAATAATTCATAAGTCACCTGTAATTTGAAGGTACATCACTTTATTTGTGCACATCCCCATCTACAATAGTTGCAGGAAGGGCTACACATACACACACAACTGGGCACTTACTGTCCAACAAAAGAATACAAAACGTGAATGAAATAAAAGGCAATGTGAATATATACAGCGGATAGACACAATTACTGAAAACAAGTAGAAATACAATAAAATATTTGAAACAGGCAGTAATTAACAATAAAGGTGCAGCTTCGCACATTAACATTGTGGTCTGTAATCCTTGCAGCAGGAAGGCCTTTCTTACCAACTACACCATTAACACAAAATGTGAGGAATAAGGCAAATTAGAAAGGACAGTTAAAATTGTATTAGCAAGCAGCAGAAAAAGATGTGGAAACGCTTATATACAATGAATGTAACAGTGGTGGCCTATGCACAATAAATACAGCAGATAGGTGTGCAGTGCGTTGCACATTGAAGTCGTCTAACAGGAGGACTCTACTTACAAAGTGACCTGTTTGGTCTACTATTTGGCTGACGGCTTTACATATCAGGCAAAACATGCATATGTGGCACAGTTGTCAAGTGCCTACTTTACGAAATTTTATTTAATAACCAATGCCATGCAAAGTAGTAAAAGAGTTATCAATGGCTGCATCCAGCAGATAATCTACAGTCTGTATCCGCACTATGCCACTTGTTTCAGAATTGAAACTAGCAGGCTACAAGGAGGTTTTTTTCTTGAACATTTTGCTTGACCATGAAAGGTTTACTCCAGCACATGTCTTGCTGGAATGTGCCTCAACACATCGAGCCATTTGTTGGCGAAAATGCATTCGCAAGCGTGAGCTAACATACTTCTCCAAAAGCAACTTTGCAACTGTTTCTTTGTGAGAACAACACACTCCTTCAAGATTAACCTCCACATTTTCAGCCAGGAACCTTGATATGGTTCTGAACGGAGCCTTCATGTCCACTATGGCATCAGCTGAGACAAATGCCTTGAAATGTTCCTCAAAGTGAACCAGGACAGTCATCACTTCATTGCTGGGCCTGATTAAGTTGCGACCCCCCTTTACGTACTCCTTTAAGTTGATGAGTGCATTGTAGCTTTCATTTTCTCCAACTAATACTCTCCTGCATGGCTCACAATTCCCTGTTGCCTTCGTTACAGCCCTGAGAAGAAATCCTCCAAAGTAGGTGAGGATGTCGCATTCAGTTGATGAAACTTTCTCAATAACAAGGTCCTCTAGATGCTCCTCCTCATCCCCAAACTCCACAAGCTGCTTTTGTAGAGTTGGACCAAGAAGGTCGGCGAGGTGCAGGCTGCCATCAATGTCGTAGCTTGTTGACTTTGGTGTGTGTAGAAACTGCCCTACACAAACCAGCTTCAAAGCGAATTTGACATCGTATGCACTTGGGGTGGGCTTTTTCATCCGCAAGATTGAGAAGATGTTTTCCAGGCAGTCTTGGATTAATCGACTGGTCAGGACATACATGTACCCATGGTGGCGTAGAAATTCTTCTGCAAGGCCAAGTACAACAGATGTTGAAATCAGAAGGCCTGCCTGAGACGGCTTCCAGTGTGCTGTTCCCATCTTCACATGTCGCAGCGTATGCTGGGCAAGGTGAAGCGTTGCTATCGCCTCTTTATACTTGGTGACATCTATCTTGCTCAGAGCAAGCACAGGATGACGTGATGACATTAAGCTATACCATCTCCAAAGTAGCTCAAAAAACCAAGCCGTTGCTTCGGCCTCGGCTGGAAGCTTTCCTTTCAGGATTAGGTAGCGAATTCCAGCAGGGGCTTCACGAAAAAGCTGTACAGCAATGCTGACCTTCATTTTGGTAAAATGTCGAGTGCTCACGTGGACTGCAGTCAGGCCGTTTGCTATCTTAAGGTCATTATTGGAGTCGTGCTCGAGTACTTCCTCTACATGTTTGATGTCGACCTTGTTGCCAGGAAGACCCTGCTCGTTCACTGTCTCATTGCTCAAGTAGAAACAGCTTACCCGCAGAAGCTGAGCCCGAAGATTTTTTATAACATGTGCTGGGTCCGCCATAAAATGCAGCAGCCTACCTTCAAGGTGAGGGTGAGGGACACTGCTAACTGTTTCAGAGTTTCGGTGGCTAGAAAGCCCTAGCCACTGCCACACAGCCCGGTTGGCTGACCCCATATCACTTGTTAGGACAAGAACTCTTAGCGATATGCTGTGAAGCATTTCTATGAGGTTGAAAACAACGTCTTTCAGCAGTCGTCCATCAACAGATCTGCCCGTGAAGTGGTATGCAATCACTTGTTTATAGCGTTTGTTTAGCCTACCCACCATGAACACCAAGGCGTGGTTTGCTACATTGTCTGGTGTGTCGGGCAGTGTCGTGCTGCCAAAAAGGTAGTCCAGTGAGTGGTCACCCCTGAGCGATTTCCATTTCATCCATGAATAGGACACAATCCTTTTCAATACCCTCCATTGCCTCCACTTTGCGTTTGAGCACATCGAACACTTCATGGAGGATACCTGAAGATAGTGGTTGTTTTGTAACCTCCTGATCAAGGTTCTGTTTGAGGGCAAGGGATACGATAATGATCGCAGAAGTTCATAACCAGCTGCACCGCATGCATGCTTGATTTGCAGCGATGTTCTGATTGTTTTTTCAGACCAAACACATCCTTTGCTATTTTTTTCTTGTTAGTACTTTCTTTTGGTCTTCATTTAGGAATTTCATCTTGGACATGAAGTCAAGTTTTTGGTGCCCAGACTTAACTCGTTGTTTAAGGCTTCGAATGGAGGCCTTTGCCTGGTTGTGCAGCATTTCCAGCCTCTTGTACTTCCGTGTTGGATCACTGTACTTTTTTTAAGCTCCGCAGTACTATTGCATCTCGATTCTAGCTTTTTGTAGGTGTCATTTCCAGAGAAAGTCAACAAGACCAGATTGGTAGTTCGGGGGTTATCACAGGACCCAGCTACTTCTTCTGGTGACATTCCTGACACCATTGTGCCAATGGGTTCAGAATGGATCTCTGTCAGCTGTAGTGAAGGGAGCATGCTCCGAGAAGTGCTACTACTGAGGTTAGCCGATGTGTGGCTAGACGACTCTGTGGATACATGGGGGAGGGATAAGGAACATTTCTTTCCATTATCAAGACTGCTAGCAACAGAAATTCCTGGAGTGATGGTAGTGGCAGCATAAATGCCGTTTGACTGAAACTTGTTGCAGCAGCAGTCCTCTCTTGTGAAGGCTTGTCGTCCTCATCACCGTCAACACTGCGACTGACAACTAAACACCTGGGTAGGCGAGCACTTGCCTCAAATGGTAATGAAACTGCTGAACGCAAATCTGTAAAGCATGCGGAGCTACTTGTTCCAGAGCTGGCTGGAGTATGGCACACGTTCAGGCTGTCATGTTGGCGCGGTGAGTGGATCACATTACTGTCACAGTTCTCGGTAAGCTGATCTTGCACATCTTCAGCTACCATCACATCAAGACACAGGCTGTTTGATACGCTACCACACTGGCTTGCAGACCCATCATTAGCTGCCAGTCCAATTGCCCCCGCGTTAACAGAAGCTGCGTCTTGGAAGAGACACTTTTGTGACTTGAGGCGTTTCGGCACAGCTGTAAAAATTTGTTTAAAGTAAGAATTAATAATCAACCAAACACAGGCAGTCCTTGTGCTTTACTTTGAAGGTGATAGCATGCCATAGGGATTTTATGCTGACTGATCACAGTGTCACCATCATTTGGATTTCAGTCTGAATGCTCGCAGCGTTGCTATCGTTTGTGGCATGAAACGCTAATGACAAGTGAGGTGATGCCACTGTTTCTGTAGAGGACAATGTTGCGGAATTACCTCTCCAGAGTTGAAATTACTCCGAAACCGTTATGTTCGAGGGGGTGCTGCTATTTGTGTTACCTTCATAGAATGTTTGGTTTTATTCTTAATTTTCTTTTTGTCACTGCCGCATAAGTGAGCCATATCACTGCAGGGTAGGGCCTGAGAGTGTGCGTAAACTTTTTTAGGCTGCATGAGATTGAATTAAAATTAGATGTGGCGTAAGCTTATATTTGCCGAAGTATCCTAATTGCCATCTGCCATAAATGTTCACTTCTGTAGTCTACACCCGCTGTACATCACTCATTCTCTCCCCCCCCCCTCCCCCACACACCATACCTCCCGAATACCCAAGTCATGCCTTGGGTGAAATTCTACATATAATATTTTTTTCTTGCAGAGGCTTGCTATAGCTTAGCTACGATAAGCACCGACAAGCATGAATTTTTGAAAGAATTGAGAACCCACAATCCTACATTGATACTGTTTCCAGTACTTATGACAAAATGGCATGTTGTTAGCTTCTTCTAATTATCTTTTCTGTTTTGCTTGAAGCTCCAATCCTCAAGGTTGGCCTGCAAGACATAGAAATTTAGTAAATATCACTGAGGTATTGTCATTGCTTCAATTCTCATTACGCATCATGCCATGGAAGCCAGGGGTGTAAGCTTGTAGCGTCTGAAAATGTATCAGCTTATGCATCATAAAGTGGAAAGCTGTTTCTTATGAGCATTCTTTCTATGCAGAAATGGTAGTGTGTATGACATATCTCTACGAGAGCACATAACGTGTGAAATATAAACCCCAAAATAGGTTAGCCATCAGAGTTGCTGGTAACCATGCTGGCATTAGCAAGGAAGTTGAAATTGCTTAACAGTCTTGAAATACACCCACTGCAGTTGGATGCACTGCTCAATATCTACATCCTGCCGTAGCCCCTGCCTATTCCATTCCCCACTGCTTCTTCCAAATTTCTTGCTCTGTGCATGGGAGCACAGCCATCTTCAGAATAACAGCAAGCAAGCTACATAACTAAGAAGAAATGCAGCAGTTTCCGCTGCTGCAGACAGTTACTGAGGCCAGGCAGTCCTGTTTACGAAAACATTGCGTACGCGAAATGCAGTTTGCTCTACCACGAATCGTAGCACACATTTGCTCGTCAGTCAATTGTTCATGTTCTTGATGGAAGCCAATTCAGCCTTACTAACTGAAAGTGTGCGTGAGCATACAGCAAAACTTAGTATTGTACGCCAAAAATCACTCTATCGCCTGCATAAGGATTGCAGCAATACTTACACAGCATACGTATGACGAGGCGTACGGCGTTCATCGGTTTCGTTTAATTTGCGCCAGCCAGCGCTTTCTTCGGGTAGGGCTGGCCGGAAAATGAAACATCCGCACGCCGTTTCGGCTGTTAGAGCACTGCGGTACGCAGCAGCCAGTCATGATTCTGGTCATCGAGGTTGGGACGAGCAGGGGTACCGTCCGCGGCCATGCGGGTGCAACAGCTGACTTCGTTCACAGTTGCGGGAGCATCCGAGGGCTTTCACACCAACCCAGACGTCACTTGTTAGTGAAACATGAAAGCAGACTTCATCAGGTCGTTGTAGCGCCTACCGAACCACAGAATAGTGACCATCGAATATACCTAGTGCACTGTAGCACAGCGCCGTGCTCGAGTGAGAATAAAAATGACTGCAGTGGGGGTTGGAAACAGCACAATCCGCAACACCCTGCAGAATTCTGGCGAGCGCCGCATGGTCGCTTACAAAGGCTGGCACCAGCCTAAAAACATGGTACATGGAGGCTCCCTAATTCACGCTGAAGACTACCGCCACCTCAGGGAGCCGGATGAAACTAGGCACGCAAGCTCTTGGAACGATGACAAAGAGAGGGTGGTATGAGTGTACACATGGACGACGCAGGTTGCACAGTGGCAAATCTTTGAGAAACCCGTATTATGTACCTGAGAGTCTACTGATCTTGAAAATGGTGCCTAATTTTAACTAATCTACTAAAAATTCATATTCAAGTGATGAGACATACAAGCTTTTGCATAGAATGAAGCGATTCTGTATCAAATTTGGGAGCCGAGTTTTTGCACATGCAGATTTGTTGACGGACAAGAAAAATTCATGGAACCCTAGCCATAGACAGCTTCGCTGTGAAAGTAAAGATGATGTTTACATCAAAATAATAGCACTGACAGAGTGGCATTCAAAGCATTTTGCCTTCTGCCTCAGCAGCAGGCTTTCTGGGTGTCTTGTCCAGGTTTTCGATGGCTGAGTTGGACCAATATGCGTAGCCAGTGTCATTGGCTTGGGGGCTGTGTGCGGTGTTTCTTTGTCAGTGCATTCTCTGCCCCCCCTTGTCGTTGTCAGCTTGAGCGTAGTCGTATTCATGCGCCCATTCAGAAGCAGCACCTACAGTAGAGAAGAATATCATGATCAGAAAACACCCCCCCTCTCAATTAAATAGGTATATTGTCATGAGCCAACACAACTGTTAATCTTTTTTTCTGTACTTTCTGGTGACAAGTATTGTTATGAGTATGACTGCAGGTACTATTTTATCTATCCTGACATGAGGACCTGACTGCTAAGAAAGCAGGAGGTAAAAGTAAAAGAATTCTCTGTGGCTATTCTGCACATCAACTCTAATTCTCAACATGTAATCGAAAGGCTGAGGGTTCAGCATTTTGATGAAGGAAAAAGTTTTTTGCAACAATGTTTCACGCAGTGTGTGTCCTTTACCTGTAGGGGACTCTTGTCCTCTCTGGGAATGTGGGGTGCTTGACTGCGGCCTTTCTATAACTGAAGAGACAGAAAACAACATTTAATAAAAATATGCCTGTTATGAGACTATAAATCAATATAAGCATAAGATAGAATAAAGTATTATACCACTACACTCTACCCCAGCCGCACCATTTTGTGGCACGTACTGCACCATCTGCACATGTGTACAGAATAAGTAGCCCCAGTTGCTGCTGTCATGTGTGAGCAAAGTGTGGTTTTGGATGAATTGCTGTTGATAACCCATGATGGACAAAATGAAGTGCAAATTTCCAGTTGACGTACCTGTCTTATCATGTGTTATTTCAGAACAAAACCACGACAATGCAGTTTGCAGCTGGTTCCACCCATCCTCTCTGGAAACACACAATTTGACGTGTGCATATAAAAAGTGTACATAATTTCCGAAACCTCATTAGTACATTGCTAGCACACGGCAGAATGAATATCAAAGAACGCGTTTCAAGGTTTACTGTGGAGGTGAAGGATCGTGTTTCTTACCTAAATTTTATTAGTTATGTTCAAAGACGTGTTCTGGCTTTGTAGCTTTTGGCTGCAGCACATAATCAAGTTGTTGCTGGGTGCACAGTTCTTAAAAAAACAAAACAAAAAAAGCTACCAAGACACTCATTTGATTGTCACATATGCCAGTGAACATAAAGTTACATTCCTTTGATATCCTTTCACACATATATTTATACAAAAACATCACATATTCACTTGCAGTCTGCCACCAGGTGAGTTTGGTAACAGCCCGTCCGATCCTGTTCACTCAAGTGATTGATTCCCAACGTTTCATGGTACTCTGTGCAAAATCGGATTACACAGTCTCTCTTAACAATCTTTTCAGAATCTATCAAAGCAACCTTCAAGAACAAATAGATAAGGATTCCTGCAAGCAGTGTAATGGCTCGCAGTATACTTACTCGCTGAGAGCTTTGCATCCATTTTTTCTGTCATTGTGGCGACTATTTGTTGCATTTCATTTCATTCCTTTAGTACTTCCTCATTAGGCCTTTGCCGCACTTCCATATTTAGGTGCTTCAATTTTCTGTCTCTATTCATGACAGCTTCTTGATCATCCTCAGTAGGCCGTTTTGTTGATGTCTGTGCACAAAAAAGAGAGTAGGGGTTACAAATGTGCTGAAAACAAGAGAGAAGTGTATATTTTAATTCTACTTACTTGACAAACTCTAGCGGCTTTATTTTTGTTTAGAGTGCTCGAAACATGCTCTTTTAGTATGTCCTCATGAGCAGCGCTTTTTGATGCTGCCTGACAGTACTTGGATTTCTTGTTTGCCTGCACAGAGATGTGAAAACCAATGAGCACTGTTCGAATAAAACCTGGCAAATGTGTAGCGCAAATAATGTACCTGTGTTGCAGTCTGTTTCCTGTCTGCTGCTGGCAGCTGCAGGTCAGTATTATCCTCTTCAAATTCAATATCCGAAGGGTTTATCATTGTCCGTGGTGCATGCTTGTTTCCTCTATTCTCGAAACATTCTTTAGAGCTAGGCTTGTGCGAATAGTAATATTTTGGTTCGAAGCGAATTCAAAGCCAATAGTCCTTGGGGTCGAACACTTTCGAAGCGAATTCGAATAGTTGTCAGGTGTCCGAAGAACAAAACTGAGCAGTTCAAAGTTGTTTTATGCAAAAATTATTTTTGAGGTTGCAACATACAAAGGCATCACAGAGAATCCTGTGATAACATACCTTAACAAGTAAAAAATCTTTATGTATATGAACTAGTTGTAGAAGATGCTCCCTTCTACACAGATAACAACCTACAACACACACACATGCATAAAACATCACAGAAAATCGGTTGGTAATATATTTCAAGTTAAAAAGTAATGGCATTTAGACTAGCAGCTCCACAGGCAGTGAAGAAGATGCCACGTTCTACTAGTTAAAAGGCTACATCACACAGAAAAAAAAGACAGTTTGATAACATGTTTCAATTTAAAAAAATCGCAGCTCTACGTGCAAGTAAAAGGTGTTCCCTTCTACAGTTAACAAAATGAAAGTCAAAAATTCTCATGCAGAAAAACTAGTTGCTCCACATGCTGGGGAAGAAGGTGCTCCCTTCTGCAGGTCACAATGGCACCCGCTGTAGAAAATGACCTTTCGCTTGTTGTCTGGGTTGCTGGCACTGAGAGATACCTGCGGGCTACCCTTACAAGGGACGGGTGAAGGTGGCTGCCTTTGCTCTTCCAGAATTCAATTGGGTCCTCACAGCGAGGAAGGAGGGGAGCTCTCAGGTAGTTCTGAACATCATCTTTGATGGAAGGACCAGTTTTTATAGAACCATCTGATGCAAAACTAACAAAGGCCCCCCACACAGAAGCATCTTGGGAGCTATCTGAACCTGTATCACTCTCAGTTGATGCTTCGCAGCATAAAATTTGCAATGTTCCCTCTGCTGCTTTGGTAAGAATAGTGCAGGCCCACTTCTCTGCCCTTTTCGTATAGCAGGCATCCTTAAACCTTGGATCTAGCAACATCGCTAGGGCTGTATCCTCAGATGTCTTGACACCAGGAAACCTTGACTTGATGCTGCATGTCAGACTTGAAGCAATTGCCGATGACTCATCTGATTGAGCTGTGTGCCGAGCAAGTACAATGCCAGTGCACTCCAGCAATGGAATTACTTGGGACAACGTGAAATATTTGTCCCCAGATAGCTCTGTTGTGGCTTGAGCAAGTGGATCGAGTACCTTCACAGCAGGCAGTCATCAGCTTCCATTCAGCTGCAGTGAAGTTATCAACCGCATCGCACTCCGAAAGCTCCACGGTGATCGGTTTGTCGAAGCTTGAGCAGCCTAGTCATCATCTGATGCTCGCTATTCCTACGCGTCGGAACATCTTGCACCACTTCCAGGGCATTCAGCTGCATTTTCCCTTTGTACTTCCATAAGGTGCGCCCGAGCCTTTGAGCTTTTCTTATAGCAGCCAACGATAGCCCTGGCCTTCGTGCACAGTTGGGAAAATCCAGGTACATCCCGCTTGACATCACTCACGCACAACTGCAGCGTGTGCCCGAAACATTTTATGCCTATCCAAGGCGACTGTGTAGTTGCTGCAGTGAAATTTCTTTCATTATCTGTAACAACGTACACTGGCACAGTACCTGGATCGGGAAGTGCCCACTTGTCCATCACGCTTTTTAGAAACAGCACCAAGTTTCCGGCTGTGTGAGCATCTGCCATTTCTGTACATGCCAGTGCGTGCACATGAATTTGAAATGAGCTGTCCATGATGTGGAGCATGTTACAGACAAGTAGCTTTTATTAGCACGCAATGTCCAACTGTCCGTTGTTATTGAAATGGCCTCGACTCCACCGTCAATAACCGCCTGAAGGCTGTTCATCAAGTTTTGCTTTTTCGTAGCGAAGAGCTCCGGAATTATTGCTCGGAAAAACGTCCACGAAGGCACAACGTACTCGGGCATAGCAGCGTTCATAAGGGCCACAAAGCCCAGCTGCTCAACAACACTGTAAGAATGCATCCCGCGCAATATGAATCCAGCAATGGCCTCTGTCATTTGCTCTGCTTTTGGCGCCGTATGTTGCCGCTTCGGCTTGAACCGGTCAGCAACTGAAGGCTGTTGCATGTCAGGCTTAGCAGTAGACTTCACGCTTTTCCGCGCACAACGTTTTCGTATGTCACAAAGACATCAGGGTGCCTCTTTAAATGCGTCGCCAGAGTCGTCGTAGTCCCCGTTGGCATCTTCAGAATGGAGTGGCACTTCAGACACTGAGCTTCTTGGCCAGGCGGGACCTTTACAAAAAAGTCTCATATCGGGTTGACACCCGTGGACGCATTGGCCATGTCACTTGACTGAAGTAGCTGATGCACACTGAAGTTCAAGCGCTGAGTGCGATCAACACCTGCTCACTGCACGCGTGCCACACGGTAACCAAACAATGAAACGGGAGCCTTGACGAACGTGTGCGTATAAGAAGGTTACGACAACGCTCTAGATGTGGCTTAGCTTGTCTTGGCGCCAGATGTAGTCAAGATGTAGGCCTGATTTCAATGGCACTGTGGCTTGCCTAACGAAATCGAAACTCCTGATAGTACTTGCATGCAGTTTTGATATTTGTTCACCCTAAATACTTCGAAATATCGGAAATGTTAAATTAGAGTCGAAGCGAATTCGAATACTGTAATATTCGTTCGAATATTCGAAGCACTCGAATATTCGCACAAGCCTATTTAGAGCCTGTGATGCGCAATAATAAAGTCAAAGTGCGCAATATTAGTTTCGAAAAGCTGCAGTGCAACACGTGCATAGAACATGATGCAATATGTTTGGCTGTTTGGCAGAAGAGAAGCACACTTTAGATTAGTAGCCAATAAAAAGGAAAGCAAAAAACGTGTGCCCATGCGAAAAAGACGCTAAGCCAGAGGACGTGTCTACACTTTTGCATGTGCTTGTTTTGAGATACAATGCCCCAACTTTCCCAACATGTTCTGCAAGTTAATTTGTTGCTCCGGCACTGTTCAGCATGCAAGATCAATTTTGCCCAATTACATTGGAGAGCAGATGATTACTTCTATATTAATCCTACAAGCATAGCTATAACTACTAATAGCGTTGGTTGTAGATCATTGAACTATAAACCCGTGGAGGCGTGTTCTTCGATCACTGACACATACACATTACGTGGAGGCCGCAACACATGCCCGATCGTGACAGCGACACTAGGCCTGGTCATTCCATGTGATGGGCGAGCACCAACTTTGCTACGTATGGCATGGGATGACCCTGTATATGTCAAGTGTTAACAAGCAATAAATTGCTAGCTTCATTTGCTTACCTGCTGTAGTGCAGTGACCTTATCAGTGTTGTGTATGTGCGTGGACGGTTTGACAACTATCGAGACATGTGAATGAAGAAACAGAAGAAGGCGAGATAGGGACAGCTTCAAAGTGGGTACGAGCCATGTGCTGGGGACATCATCATCAGGGGCAGCTTGCGCGCTTGGCAGCGCTCAAAAAAAAAAAACGAAGCAAGAGAAAAAGGAAGAAGAAGACGCGGGTGCTGGACAGACAGAGCGGGCTCGTGACTGGAAGACGCAGGACCAGTGCGCTGTTCCGGGAGCTCCTGCCGCGGTACCTGAGGCGGCCCTGAGGACAACGCGCCTGCCTGTCGGTGCAGACGCGTAGTGGCGCCTGGTGCGACGCCGTTTGGAGCAGGCCTGGCTGCTGCCTGCTCGTTGCCGCCTGTGGGAGCAGCTTCAGGCTGTGTCCGGGGCGAGTCCTAACCGAGGCCATTGCTCGAGGCCTAACCGAGGCCTTTGCTCGAGGCCTAACTGAGGCCTTTGCTTGGAGGCCGCCTCTTGCTCGAGGTGGCATGTGGAGTTGTGGCGGTGGAAGCCACCCGCCTGACACCCGTTCGAGTGCTCTGGCCACGGTAATGCAGCCGTGGGCCGTCGCCTGCCTCATTTGAAGACCCGTGCTGTCATCCGGCCTTGGCTCGCCTCCCACGAGGGTCATCGTACGTTAGTCCATCAACAGAAATCGTCGCGACTGCTCGAGACGACCTACCGCCGATCGACATCAGTATTGAATCCGTGAGGCCTATTTGCTCTTCTCTCGAACGTTGCGCGTAGGACCTCGTGTGGACGTGTTTGATGTAAGGACTTTTGCTCTGTATGCTGTGTTTAGTGTTTGTCTTGTTTCAGTCCCATCATGTTATATAAATGTTAGTTTAAATCCGTTCGTGCGTCTCTGACATTTATTACCGCCTGACTGCACACAGACATACGTGCCGAACTATTCCATCACACCTGCCAGCAGCAGAACTTGACAAAGGTATGATCCAGTTATCCGGATCTTTTTCATCAGTGCAATGAGTGGAGTAGGCTTCGCTTTTGGTGAAGGCTTCTTTATTGGCTGGATGAAAGTCCTTATGTTGTCTACATAGACCGTATACACCTTAGCGTCAAAACTATTTAGAAACTGCGCTAGCGTGAACATCGTCTTAATTTAGATGAGCATGTTGGCAAGTTTCACAGTTAAAAACAGCACGTGTGGCTGTCACTCGCTGCCACTCATGCAATCATGCTCACATGCCATGAACGACGCGAACGTACGTTGAGACCTTACATGAACGCATCCTCTCAATGAACATGCACAACGATCATGTGGCAACTATGTTGGTAATGCTGGTGTTTCAGCAAAGGCTTGGATAGAGATGGATATAAACTACAAAGTAGCGTTTCTGAAACGTTAAAATAAGAACTGCTTTAAATTACTAAAATAAAATAAAAAACAAAATAAAGCATTTGTTGTAAGCATTTAACGACTAGTCAAGCGTGGAATAACTGAGGTGGCTGAATCGGTGCAGTCGGTACCGTGTCTCTCTGATCAAACCGTGCCATGCGAGACATGATTTTTGCGCACATGCGTAGTGAACGTTTGTTATCCATCAAGCATTTATTATTTATTTTTTTTGAATGGCGTGGGTTGCAACCGCTGCAGCTTGCTTGTCATGTCAACAAGACAAACCAATCTATTTGAATAGGCATGATGAGTACGAACAAGAAAACCTGCAAGCGACATCTTGAGCCCGAAGCATGGAACCAGGAATGACCGTTTTCCAAAATCGACGTCACACGAAATAAAGTGTGCTCGCGCGCATTCGGCACAGCCTTACACGGACGTTGATTCAGGTGAATGTACGACCACAAATGCATCTGAACCCTCGGACGATAATGAAGTTTATGACCCTGCTGAGGACATAGGACAACAAAACTACAGTGGTTTGTCTTTTGTGGGAGATGAGTTGGCTGCTAATTGTAACACCGGCGATGAATTTGCACCCGCTGAAGATGATCTATCAAATGCGACTGAGCCGTTGACAGCCGCCTGAGCTCCAGCCTCTTTCGCTTGGAGTCTGCGTGCCCGCTTGGCAAAAGAAGCGATTCCCTTGTGCTTGTTATGGACTTCGCTATAAAGCATGGTCTGGCATGGACAGCTATAATAATAAGAATTTTATTTAAATCAATAAACGCGACTGTTATGCGACATCTGGATCCTTAGCCGCAGTCTACTTATGGATCCATGCAGTTATACAAAGAAAAATAAACGATTTAGACACAAGCTCAATAATTTTTTCTTTTGGATTAAAGGTCACAAACTTTGTGGGTAGAAAAAGAGAAAAAAAGGAAAGAAATGCAACCAAACAAAAACCAGTAAACAATGGTGCAGACCGCCACAGAATTGAAAAGGCCACGGCCCCTCCTGGCTCGGGCACGTGCCAGCTCCCGCATACCGACGACACAGCCATAATCACCAAGAAGCAGAAAGGCTTAGTTGCTGCCCAAACTGCTAAGTGATGCGCACGACGAGAGTCCCCCTACGCCAGTGAGGCAGCACGCATCTGAGACAAAATTCGTGGCCTCCCTCCCACGGCCACCTGCACAAATACGTGCTGGTAATAAGAATACATGAAACTCTTAAACAAAACTTTATTGTACACACATGTGATGTTTCAAGAATTGGTTGAACATTATACCATTTTAGCTGTTTCCAAAAATCATCATCATCATCAGCCTATATTTTATGTCCACTGCAGGACGAAGGCCTCTCCCTGCGATCTCCAATTACCCCTGTCTTGCGCTAGCGTATTCCAACTTGCGCCTGCAAATTTCCTAACTTCATCATCCCATCTGGTTTTCTGTTTCCAAAAATACCAACACCTAATTATTATTCAAGCAAAGTAGCGAGAGTGTACACAGATACGCTATACATACATTGTATATATATAGGACTGCCACCAACTGGTATTTACTGAAAATTGGCACAGAATATGGCTGACTGATCACACACCTTACCATGCCTATTAAATGAAACCTGTATTTAATAAAGAAAATACTGGTTCTGCTCGGCGTTATATATTTTGTCATGTTCTCATTTATACTTTTTGTATATGCATAGTGTAGGTACAGTCGTGAGCAAAAGTATACGGACCAGAGGTTGCACGAAAAAGCTGATTTTCTCCTCTGCCTATGAACTCAACTTGAAATTGAGCACTGCAGTCTAAACTTGGCATTGCGAACTTTTCAGTGTACTCATTAATTCCAGTTTATGCTTGTTAATTACGAAGAAATTTCATTTTACCGGCGACCCTGTGGTCCGTATACTTTTGCTCACGACTGTACATAGCTTTTGTTGCTATTAAACATTTGTATTTTTAACGCGGCTTTTACTAGTATTCATTACCCCGTTTACTTTTTAAATCCGTGCCTATTTGTGTACGTTTGGTTGATGGACATGTCATGTGCACTCATTTTTTTTTCTCTACATTTTGTATCGTTAACTATTGTGTAAACTTCCTCTTGTGAGCTGTATGTACGCACCCTTTTGCTTTTTTTTCCTCTTTTGTAAGTGCTCTGTCCGCAAGGTCCAAGTTTTCTGCAGGGGGTGCAGGCCCCTAGTGAAGCCTTTGCAGAGGCTTTTTGTCTGTGCCTCTAGACACCCGTTTGATGCTCAAGAAATTTGATTTGATTTGATGCACTGTACATTTGATGCACAGTATGTCGAGTAAGAACATGGGTACACATGCATTTGCACTCACAGAACTATACATCTATATACATATGCATAGAAGCAACAAGAATGTATAACAGTTAACGCTATATGCATTTGTTGACATTCTAATTTTTCATTCAAGCCAGTTTAGATCAGGCCAGTTTAGATCAGAAAGAAAGCATTTTTTACCATGGTATTAAAATTGCCTGACTGCTTAATGCTCGCAGAAAGCGATTTCCATATTTTGACACCTATATAATGTATGCGTCGCTGGCCATACTGGTTGTGACACATATAGAAGACCTCTTGAAGTTATGTAACAAGATTTTAATTACATGTGTGCTTCCAGAAAGTAAAAACCTTTTCAGAAAGTTCCTACAACCTCACCAGATGAGATGAAGTTCTACTTTTACTGCCCATTTTGTAATCGCCTGCTGGCGAAGACAGGGGATAGCTTAAGTGAGCACAACATTGGGTCTGACATATGCTGTGAAAAGTACTACACTGGGGGGAAGTTGTCAGCAAATGGCTTCTTTTCCTTGGCTTGCCCTTGAAAAAGCAAATTGCATCTGTGCTCGCAGATGACACTTTGAGAGAAGAGCTGTACAAATTTTTGAGTGAAAGAAAAGACACAGAAAACACTAGTGCGTCATATGTGACTGATGGTGCCTTTTACCGGGAACAGCAAAAGAAGCTTGGCTGCAAGAAACATGATATCACGTTAACTGTGAGTGCTGATGGAAGTCCCGTATTTCAGTATTTGAACTAATGCATTTGGCTTGTACATATGACTGAATTAGTTGCCACCGCACAGACAGTGGAGCAACATCATTTGTGTGCTCTTGTGGTATGACACTAAACACTCAGAGGTACGTTGTGTCACCTTTGAAAAAAAAAGCACCTGTTCAGTGATCTTGTTTTGCTCGATTACTTCCATTTCATGTTTGTCTTGTTTTGGTTCTCCAAGTGACAGGAATTAAAATGGCACCTTTCTCGCACTTTCTAGGTGTACTCCGTTACTGCCGTTGCTGATGCATCAGCCCAGTCTTCAATGCCGAATGTCCTACAGTTCAATGGCTGCTATGGCTGTTCCTAATGCTTACGTCCCATAGAATTCATAGAAGGTGCGATAAGATCCTGCTTCTTTTCACGTTATGTGTGTTTGTGTGTGTCAACTGTTATGTGCGTTTTCGACCAAAGCTATATAAATCTCGTGTTATCTTGTGCAAGTTATGCCAAGTACCCTGTGGCTGTAACTGTCGAAGACAGAAATGCAGCTAGCATGTTCTCTGACATGAAAATGGCTGCAACATTGAAATGCACCATCAAAGAGTTGAAGGGAACTTCACCGCTCATCAATGTTCCTGGATTTGATATTGTATGGAGTTTCTGCCCTGATAATATGGATGCTGCACTGCTGGGTGTTGTACGCCGAATTATAGAGCTGTGGTTTCTCGACACGGGAAGGGCATGCTATATTTGGGGTCCTGGTACAGTACCTCAGAAGTAGAGTGTCTCCAAAGCCAGAGACCTCCCTTGTGCTTTAATAAACACTGAGGTCTGTTAAGCTTAGAAAATATTAGGAGGCATCTGAGTGGGAGTAATGGCTCCTCTACTACAGCCTACCGTGTCTGAAAGGCATCCTACCAGCTATGTTTCTTGAGCACTTTGCTCTCCTGGTGTCATCAGTGTATGTTTTATTAAAGAGTCATGTGACATCAGATGACATTGACAACTGTACGCTGAAAATAAAAAAGTTTGTTGTCAACACTTTGCTCTCCTGGTGTCATCAGTGTATGTTTTATTAAAGAGTCATGTGACATCAGATGACATTGACAACTGTAAGCTGAAAATAAAAAAGTTTGTTGTCAAGACTTAGTGTGACTTTGGGGAAGCACAAATGACATCCAATGTGCACACTTTGCTGCACTTGCCAAAGCGTGTGCTACTGCATGTACTACATTGGTCAGTTTCATGTTTTGAATTGCAGAGCAACATGGCTGATCTAGTGAAACTGGTATGGTCATGGAATGGCATTGCTTTTCAAGTATTGTAGCGGATTCTTCCGGTGAGCAATTTTAACCAACTTCAGTCCATGGAGGGAGCACATGAGAAAAACTTATTGGAAGACCCCAGTTACCTTCACACAACTTGTCTGAATTTGTATGCAGCAACACCTGTGGTGTGCAAAGAATTGAAGAGTACATCCGCATGTGTGTAGGTGGATGCATCACCCATAGCGTAAAGTACAATCCTGCAGTGAAAAAAGGAGACTAAACTGCAGCAAAATTAGGAGGTGACTATGTGAAAGTAGAGAACTTAGTGAATGTTTGTAAGGTACTAGATGAAAGCTCTGGCGGTTTCATCATCTCCCACATTTACGAAGTGAAATGTTTCGAAGGAGTGGACTAGCTAAAAGAAGCACGCCAATGTGATTAAAAAGTTGTGCAATCTATTTCAAAGCCTCTTCACCCATGCATATATCTTGACTTGAATGGGACAAAGTTATTTACAGAATTGTGCAACTGCTACGGATCATTTTAGTCAGAAAGTAGATGACACCAAATACAAATTTAATTGTTAATTGTTATGAGATCTTGCTTCGCTTGAAGTGGTACATTTTATTAAAGGGACTGTCACTAATTTTTGAGAAACCCCTGTTTTGGAACTCGACGAAAAATTTCTCAGAAAATGTTCCTGAATCCCAAAATGCATTCTCAATGGTAGACAGTCGCTTACCCATAGGCATAAGCTGTCAACTGTTGTTTATTATTTTGTTTGGTTGAGTTATTGCAAGACTAAAAGCTTCATGTGCTTTTTTTTTCACATATATTTACATCATTACTAGTGGTATTTGTACTGAGAACATTTCTGAAGTACAGCAATGTTTTAACAAATAATACAAGTGCAGGCAGCATGTGTGTAATGTATTAAAACTTGAGCATGTTTAACTCATTGTGTAAGTCTTGATTATAGCCACCACTGCACCAAATGCCAAAGTTGTGTGCTGCAAGTGTTCGTACACGTGCTCTTTTAGTGGCCACGTGAACCAAGTGCTGTCAATCTATACAGGAGGGCGTCCCATGTAACTTGAGCCAAAATTTAAAAATGTGCGAGTTCCACATAGTAGATGGACGGCACCAATGTAATGCTTGCTTTCGAATGGAGCAAGTCGGACTGTATTGTATTTCACCTAATTACGTAAGCAATTAACTTCGTAAATATATTCGGAGCAGAATTGTCAGAGAAAATTGTAGACCATCCTAGAGTACACCCAATTCAACTTTCTCTAGCTCAATATGTGCTCCATAAGTTTTTTCCAAGCCTGAAAGAAGCCCGCATGAAGTGCCACACAACTATAGTCGCACGGCATTTCTTTTGTGTTTTGCGGGCTCCTTTCCATTTTAGCAGCCACATGTCGAATAGAGGCAACTAAGGAATTACTTGCTAGTAAATGGAAGTGGTAACAATTTAGAGCCGGGTGACACTTAACCACTTGGCAGCTAGTGAAACTCTGTGATCGAAGTGGTACCATCTTAACGGCCACTTAAGGGCAAGTGGAACCCGTTTATGGTCCAAGTGATAACATATCTTAATGGTCACTTGAAAGTAGCTGGTACCAAAACGTGCACGTGACGGCGCTGGGCGGTCAACGTTTTGTTTGTGTTCTTCGGCGGCTTTCTAGTTCGTTTTGATTATGCAGATTAAGCAGTGATAATGGCGCAATTTGTTTTCTACTAGTGATCATCGGTGATGTGCGTTTCTGTGTGCGTTTTATTTCTTGCTTTTTTTATTTTGTACGAGTGCTCATCGGG
This sequence comes from Dermacentor silvarum, assembly GCF_013339745.2. NCBI lineage: Eukaryota > Metazoa > Arthropoda > Arachnida > Ixodida > Ixodidae > Dermacentor > Dermacentor silvarum. Next base: position 155,320,625 of record NC_051157.2, on the reverse strand, counting down.
TCGATGATCAAGGCCTAGGCCATGGCAAAGACAAGGAAGGAAGGGACAAGCAAAGAGACACAGTTCAACCCTGCAGGATATGCCTGTCGGAGAGTGGGTTTTATGCGCGGGATGTGACACCTGGGTTGATCTGGAGTGCACACCTTTCAAGACCATCAAGGAGGCAGCGGCAGCTTTCACGTGTCGGCAGTGCGAGAAAAATTAGCGCTATGCAGAGAGAGCAGGCTCTGCTGATGAAGGAGCAGGTAGAAAACTAGGTGGCGCAAGTCGAAGCCGGCAATTAGAGAGTGAAGAGCTAAGGTCGGAATTCCGAGAGAAGCGGATGCAACGTGAAGCTTTGAGAGACGAGATCCTGGCCCTGAGGCTTGCCTTCCAGGAGGCTTTTGTTGACCGGCCAACGTAGGTTACCGCTGGAGTTGTAGACAAGCTACATATGAAAATGACGCAGCCCGGCTGAGTGCAGAAGTCATGCTTATGGAGACAAGAGTATCGGGGCCAAGGGAAGGGCCCTTCACCCGGAACCTGGGCGGTGACTGATAGCGCCCAGGTGGGATCTGGATGGGGGAGACAAGTACTACCCAAGTACGCAAGCTGCGCGGGGCAGGCTGCTAGGCTTTTCGCCGGGGTGACTAGAGAGGGCGTTGCAAAGACCCGGGATCTTGGCGAGAAAGGGCAAAGCCTCGCAAAGCAGAAAGCGCAGAAAGTCTCTGCGGTTATCCCGGCGAGGCGCAGCATTGGCGACGAAAATCGGGAGCAGCCAGTCGAACCGGACCGACGGGGCGCTGTGCATTCGTATACGGGGACGGCACTGCCACCAGACTAAAGTGGGCAGCACTGCGAGTGGCAGACTGGAACAAGTGGCCCCGCAAAGGAGGGGAGGGGGCCACTCTGCAGGAGTTGTGCTCAGCAATAGACGCGTCGGACGACGTATCGAAGGCACCGGAAACGCCATGGTGGTGCTTCACACTGGCTCCTTGGAAATAGCAAATAGCAACGTTACTCAAGCAAGCTCGGAGACGCTGCTCCGCTCCTAGTTGAACAAGTGGCTACAGAAAGCTCAGGGGCATCGCTTTGTGGTATATACCGTGACAGAGAGTGCACTGGTAGGGGAACATCTGAACGATACTTCTAGGAAATGGAATGGAGGCCAATGTGTGAGGAGATTGGACACCGCATGGAATCTGTGACCACGAGGTGGCTGCCGGGTGGTCAGCAGGGCCCGACATACCGGGCGGACATGGCGGAGGAGCTGGGCCAGCGCCTAGGTCGCAGGCTATGTGCTTATTTTAACGCGATAGCGTTGCCTATATGTGAGCGCCTTTGAATTGCTCAGGCCCTCCGCGTGCGTGCGCGAGCTCAACGTGTCCTCCCCCCCCTCCTCTCTCTATCTCATTTTTAGGGGCGAAGCTCCTTAGGGTGTGGGTCTGTCCCTCCTCTGTAGTATGTAGTAGTAGTAGTAGTAGTAGTAGTAGTAGTAGTAGTAGTAGTAGTAGTAGTAGTAGTAGTAGTAGTAGTAGTAGTAGTAGTAGGTAGCCACGTCTACTTTTATGAGAAAAAAAAATTCCGAAAGTTGTGCCCGTAGCGCGGAATGGGTAGCGCGGAACGCGCGGCGCTAACCACTACGCCACGAAGCACACATGGACACACGCACCACGATGACAATAAATACCCAACATTAACGAAAGACTGCGCGTTTCTAACGCGTTTGTGCTAGCGCGTCGCGGCCCGTGTAAAGGTACGTCCACACTAGCGACAAAAACGCGCGCGACACGCCGCACGCGGCAAGCACCCGCGCGGCAGACTCGCGCGGGCAAGTCCACACTCGCGTTTTGCGGCACGCGGCAACGGCGCGTGGAGTGCCGCGTTGTCTCGTTCCATTCGATACTTCTCGTGACAACGCGCTCTCCGTTCTGCCGGTTTCGTGTTCCTTTGGAAGTGTCTGTGTTTCGTTGCGCCACTGCCGGATACGCTCAGCCATGTCGGATACGGACACGGAGCTACTGCTGACTGTGAACACTATAATACTTATTTGTTCTTTACTTGTTCAACGTCGCCGTGCCAGAAAGCGGACGAGAAAGTTTTGGGTGCGCCCTATATCGCGGTACAGGGACACTGAGAGCCAGGCGCACACTCTGCTTTCCCGCATGTGCCAGCGGTTGGCACGCAGCTCCTTGTCCTTAAAATCGACGTTCGATTTGTCATAGAGGCACGCATATCCGCGAACGGTTTCCAAAAACGCCACCATTGCGAGGCGAATCCTTCGTCGACGTCTCGGTGGCGGTGTGGGAAGGCTTAACAAAAACAGCCCCCTTGACTGGACATGGCCTCTGAGATTTTACGGCGTGCGCGTCACTGCTCGATCTCAAAGCCCATGCATTATGATTCTTTGCATGTGCGACAGATGGCGCCACAACTGCGCAGCTCGCTTCTTAGTGGTGCTCGTTTTGCGGCTGCCGCAAAAAATGGGTCTCGCACCCATTCGAGCGTTTGCCGCGCGTTGCAGCCGCTTTTCGTGAATCTTGCCGCGCGCGACAGCATCGCTCGCCGCGCGCGCCGTGTCGCGCGCGTTTTTGTCGCTAGTGTGGACGTACCTTTAGAAGCTGGTGTAAGACGCTATGGCCTCTCCGCCTTACCCCCGTATTCATAAACGCTCCTCGACTTGAACTTGACTTGCCACCGCCTTGGGCAGCGCGTTCGAAACGCGTTGAAGGCGGTGGCAAGTCAAGTTCAAGTCGAGGAGCGTTTATGAATACGGGAATTATACTATCTCAGCAGTCATGTGATGGCGTCGGCAAACGCGGTGCACGTTCCGGCATGTGTAAACGGCTGCGTAAGACGCTGTGGCCTCTTTCCCTTACTAGAGAGTACTGCACGTTTCTAACGCGTTTGTGCTAGCGTCCCCTTAAGCGGGAGGTGGTGCAATTATAATGAAGGGCGCTGTTATAAAAAAGTTGTCGCAGTTTCACCTGAAAGGCGAAGCATCAATTGCGATAGCAAATTTGTAGAGAGCTATACGTAGTAATGATATTAGCTTTATCAGCTGTATAAACTTGGACATGCAGCAGCACCGGCAACACGCAGAACTGTTGTCGACGCCGTCGGCGTTTTGCCCGCGTTCGCTCAAAATGCGTGCGGCGTTGGTGACTGTTGCCGGAGCCTCTGATATAAATAGGCACTTGGTGCCGCAGCTAAACGTCGCCTCCCTTCCCTCTCTCTCTCCCCCCCTCCCCCACGGCCTCTCGCGCGTCGGAAGAAGGCGCGTTTGCTCTACATATATGGTGATTGTAAAGGAGGAAAGAGACGCCTACTTCTGCAGCCCTTAAGCGAGCATGGCGCAGAACGCGCGTTTTCTCTCCGCCGTGCGTTCACTCCCCGTGAAAGCGCGCGCCCATCGCGCCCTTTCACTCGCACATACAGCGTTCGGCGCTCGGCGACGATTTCATCTCCATTGACGTCATACGGAACCTCACGGCGACGCCGACGGCAGAAATTTGCTTTTGAGTGTTCATATAATTGCTATCGCAATAATAGGAATGACGTCACATATGGCGCGTGTCATTGGTGGAAGTCAATCGTTCGATTTAGTGCGGCGAGACTGGGCGAATTACACGGAGGATTCACGGTTTACCGATGATTCCCTCTGGAGCTTCGCCCACTCATCATCATTCACCCCGTGGATATGCGGTGTTCTTTTTTATTCCCTCTTTCCCGTCCCCCAGAGTACGGTAGCCAACCACACACATTTCCCTACCTTCTCTTTCTCTCCTCCTCCACCTTAACGCGATAGCGTTAAGGGCCCCGTGTCGCAGAAAATCCGGCGTTGGCGTAAGCATCGGCGTCTGGCGGAAATAATCATGCCGAACCACATCATCCCGAACCACGCAGACCGGGCGGGCCCATCGCGTGGCGCAAGGCGTTAGTGAACAAAAATTGAATGTCTCAAAGTAAAATCCGTCCGAAAAATCGTAAAATACGACTTAACCACAACCTACAGACGTGATAGCGCCAGATTGTAATTTGAATATACGAGTATATCCGACATTCGGCCGAATATAAAAGTATCTGACGCTTGGCCGAAGAAAAAAAAAAAAAAACTAGCATAACTGGAGCGTTGGAAACCTTATCACACTCAAAGTAGTCTCCTTGACTATGCGCAGTGACCACGGAGCCCTCGGGGTCGATCGACGTTCAGGTCGTCTCCTTGGGACTCCACACACTTCTCCGAGTGGTGCTGCCATTGTTGAAAGCATTCCGAGAAGGCCTCTTTCGGAATGGAGTTTAGCGCAGCTGTCGTTGCAGCCATAATGTCCTCACTTGTCTGAAATCGCGCTCCTTTCAATGGCCTCTTGATTTAGCAGTTCTGGAACACGAAGCGGACGCGCATCGTGCCCGCCGTGAGGATGTCGCAGTGCGGGAACGTGAAGCCGACGCGAGGCGGCAATACCGACAAGACCCAGCAGTTCTGGAACACGAGGCTCACGCGCATCGCGCTCGCCGTGAGGATGCCGCAGTGCGGGAACGTGAAGCCGACGCGAGGCGGCAATACCGACAAGACCCAGCAGTTCTTGAACACGAAGCTCACGCGCATCGCGCTCGCCGTGAGGATGCCGCAGTGCGGGAACGTGAAGCCGACGCGACGCGACAACGCCGGCAAAACCCAGTAGTTCTTGAACACGAAGCGGACGCGCATCGTGCCCGCCGTGAGGATGCCGCAGTGAGGGAACGTGAGGCCAACGCCAGGCGCCAATACCGACAAGACCCAGCAGTTCTTGAACACGAGGCTCACGCGCATCGCGCTCGCCGTGAGGATGCCGCAGTGCGGGAACGTGAAGCCGACGCGACGCGACAACGCCGGCAAAACCCAGTAGTTCTTGAACACGAAGCTCACGCGCATCGTGCCCACCGTGAGGATGTCGCAGTGCGGGAACGTGACGCCAACGCGAGGCGGCAATACCGACAAGACCCAGCAGTTCTGGAACACGAAGCGGACGCGCATCGTGCCCGCCGTGAGGATGCCGCAGTGAGGGAACGTGAGGCCAACGCCAGGCGCCAATACCGACAAGACCCAGCAGTTCTTGAACACGAGGCTCACGCGCATCGCGCTCGCCGTGAGGATGCCGCAGTGCGGGAACGTGAAGCCGACGCGAGGCGGCAATACCGACAAGACCCAGCAGTTCTGGAACACGAAGCGGACGCGCATCGTGCCCGCCGTGAGGATGCCGCAGTGAGGGAACGTGAGGCCAACGCCAGGCGCCAACACCGACAAGACCCAGCAGTTCTTGAACACGAAGCTCACGCGCATCGCGCTCGCCGTGAGGATGCCGCAGTGCGGGAACGTGAAGCCGACGCGACGCGACAACGCCGGCAAAACCCAGTAGTTCTTGAACACGAAGCTCACGCGCATCGTGCCCACCGTGAGGATGTCGCAGTGCGGGAACGTGACGCCAACGCCAGGCGCCAATACCGACAAGACCCAGCAGTTCTGGAACACGAAGCGGACGCGCATCGTGCCCGCCGTGAGGATGCCGCAGTGAGGGAACGTGAGGCCAACGCCAGGCGCCAACACCGACAAGACCCAGCAGTTCTTGAACACGAAGCTCACGCGCATCGCGCTCGCCGTGAGGATGCCGCAGTGCGGGAACGTGAAGCCGACGCGACGCGACAACGCCGGCAAAACCCAGCAGTTCTTGAACACGAAGCTCACGCGCATCGTGCCCACCGTGAGGATGTCGCAGTGCGGGAACGTGACGCCAACGCCAGGCGCCAATACCGACAAGACCCAGCAGTTCTGGAACACGAAGCGGACACGCATCGTGCCCGCCGTGAGGATGCCGCAGTGAGGGAACGTGAGGCCAACGCCAGGCGCCAATACCGACAAGACCCAGCAGTTCTTGAACACGAGGCTCACGCGCATCGCGCTCGCCGTGAGGATGCCGCAGTGCGGGAACGTGAAGCCGACGCGAGGCGGCAATACCGACAAGACCCAGCAGTTCTGGAACACGAAGCGGACGCGCATCGTGCCCGCCGTGAGGATGCCGCAGTGAGGGAACGTGAGGCCAACGCCAGGCGCCAACACCGACAAGACCCAGCAGTTCTTGAACACGAAGCTCACGCGCATCGCGCTCGCCGTGAGGATGCCGCAGTGCGGGAACGTGAAGCCGACGCGACGCGACAACGCCGGCAAAACCCAGTAGTTCTTGAACACGAAGCTCACGCGCATCGTGCCCACCGTGAGGATGTCGCAGTGCGGGAACGTGACGCCAACGCCAGGCGCCAATACCGACAAGACCCAGCAGTTCTGGAACACGAAGCGGACGCGCATCGTGCCCGCCGTGAGGATGCCGCAGTGAGGGAACGTGAGGCCAACGCCAGGCGCCAACACCGACAAGACCCAGCAGTTCTTGAACACGAAGCTCACGCGCATCGCGCTCGCCGTGAGGATGCCGCAGTGCGGGAACGTGAAGCCGACGCGACGCGACAACGCCGGCAAAACCCAGTAGTTCTTGAACACGAAGCTCACGCTCATCGTGCCCACCGTGAGGATGTCGCAGTGCGGGAACGTGACGCCAACGCCAGGCGCCAATACCGACAAGACCCAGCAGTTCTGGAACACGAAGCGGACGCGCATCGTGCCCGCCGTGAGGATGCCGCAGTGAGGGAACGTGAGGCCAACGCCAGGCGCCAACACCGACAAGACCCAGCAGTTCTTGAACACGAAGCTCACGCGCATCGCGCTCGCCGTGAGGATGCCGCAGTGCGGGAACGTGAAGCCGACGCGACGCGACAACGCCGGCAAAACCCAGTAGTTCTTGAACACGAAGCTCACGCGCATCGTGCCCACCGTGAGGATGTCGCAGTGCGGGAACGTGACGCCAACGCCAGGCGCCAATACCGACAAGACCCAGCAGTTCTGGAACACGAAGCGGACGCGCATCGTGCCCGCCGTGAGGATGCCGCAGTGAGGGAACGTGAGGCCAACGCCAGGCGCCAACACCGACAAGACCCAGCAGTTCTTGAACACGAAGCTCACGCGCATCGCGCTCGCCGTGAGGATGGCGCAGTGCGGGAACGTGAAGCCGACGTGACGCGACAACGCCGGCAAAACCCAGTAGTTCTGGAACACGAAGCGGACGCGCATCGTGCCCGCCGTGAGGATGCCGCAGTTAGAGTGTACTAGAAGGTATTCTAGTACACTGTACCGCAGTGCGGGAACGCGAAGCCGACTCGAACCGACAACGCCGGCAAGACCCTGTAGTACGGCAGCAGGAAGCGGCCTCGCATCGTGCCCGCCGTGACGATGCAGCGGTGAGAGAACACGAAGCCGACACTGGGCGACAGCGGCGCTTGCCACAATGACCACCTCCTGCGCACAGACACATTTGGCGGCGGCTACCGCGCATTTCGAAAGACAGTTCTTCAATAATCCATTCGGATATGCGTGTGATGTTTGCAATCGGCTTTGGTTTAAAGCTGACCTATCGCCTGTCCGAGTTCATCACGTGCCCCTGCTCGCTGCCGAGTTTCCAGACGAAGACGTGCATTCCTTTGTGTTGGGCTCAACATGCCGCGGCGCACTGCAAAGGAGTACCGTACCGGCCCTCTCTCGAAGTAAGGGTTACGTTTACCCGGTCATTCCCGCTGGGCTACCTCCACTGAACTTAGTGAGTGAGCGTTTGATTGCACCCCGTCTACCATTCATGCAAATTCGTCGCCTCATGAACGGCGGAGGACAGTATGGCATTGTGGGGCCTGTCATTAACGTTCCTGTCGAAGTGGACACCATGGTTAAATCGTTGCCGCGAAACATTCACGAAGACCATGCCATGGATGTCCACATTAAACGAAGGATTCTCAACAAGACATCATACCTTTCTGGCGTGGTGAAAAAATCTCACTTGAAACCTTAGCTTGACGTCTTGTGTCGGAGTACGTTGTACAGGTACTTTGGTATTACTCTTGACGCCTCCTCTTTAGACGCTCTTCCCGACGACGACGCATTTCAACTGCTCGAAGATTCCGTCGAAACTATACCCCAGTGTCCCGACGTGCACAATCCAGTGGATGCATGCGTGGCGCTTAACGCATTCGAACAGTCCGTGGTGTGGGACGAAGAGCGCTACCTGGCCATAACTCCTGGTGAACACAGACAACCACTGAGCATACTGTACGATGAAAGAGCAGAAGAGTTGTCGTTCCCTCAGATATACCTTGGTGAGCCCCGGCGCGTAAAGGCAGAAGCTCATCCCACGCCCTTTACATATGCCACCAGTGAGATACGTCGCAAAGACCGTCGCGGTGTTTCGCCTCACCACATCCTGTTCATGGCAATGAAAGTGCTCAGATTTAGAGTCAGTCGCGGCCTGGCCGTCACATTTCGCGTCAACGACGACACCGACAAAATTACACCCCAAGTGCTTGAAGACGAACACTTCATACAGAATACAATTGACGAAGACATGGCCTTTATGAAGGGCGTTCCCAACACGGTCCACTACTGGCAGCAGCGAAAGAAAATGTCTTCGCTATGATACGCCAGCTTGGCAAGCCGACTGCGTTCCTCACCCTGTCAGCCTCAGAGATGCATTGGCCTCGATTACTCGCTCTGCTTGAGCGGTTGCGCCAGCAAGATCCTACCTTAGAAGTGCACGTGTCGGAAATGACATCCATATACCGTGCTCAGCTCGTCAACAGTGACCCCGTGGTGTGCGCCATTTACTTTAACAAGCTCGTATGCGTCATTCTAAATGTCCTGTGTAGCCGCACTCACTCGCCTTTCAAACCTTACGGCGTCGTGGACTACTTCAAACGCATTGAATTCCAGCACCGAGGTTGTCCGCACGCTCACATCTTACTTTGGTTGGACAACGCACCGTGCGAAACCGTCTCCTCCGACATGCCAGAAACGATCCGCCTCGCAACGCACATCGTGTCCCTCGATACCTCTGTGTTGCCGCGCCTGCGCACTCAAGTGCACCAACACACGCACACCTGCTACAAGCGCGGAAACTCTCGTTGCCGTTTTGGCGCTCCTTTCTGGCCCACTGACAACACCATGGTGCTACTTCCCTATCCGCCCACACAAGACGATGCCGAAGCCACGCGGCGCGTCGCACTCAAGGAACGCTTCTTGCAGATGCACGCCGCTCTTGAAAGAAAGCACGCACTACGACAGCATCGGCCAATTCCTAGAGCACCATGCAGTCACTACCGAGGAAGAATACGTCTCCGTGCTCCGCGCTGGCGTGACGCGCCCGACCTTGTTTATACAACGAACAGTGCATCAAAAGTGGATCAACGTATTCAATCCGTGGGTCGCCTCCATGCTCGACTCAAACATGGACCTTCACATCATCCTTGACACCTACTCGTGTGCTGCTTATGTCGTGGATTACGTAAATAAGTCCAATCGCGGGGTTTCAAACCTGCACAAAGCCGTGTCGGACATTTTGGCAGACACTCCAAACATACCTTATGGCCAGGCTCTTCGGTTACTCGGCGTTAAGATGCTCAAGGCTGTTGAGATGAGTGCTCAGGAAGCTGCGTGGACACTCCTCCGACAGGAGATGTCCGAGTCCAGTAGACGAATCACCTACATTGCCACATGCCTACCGGAAGAGCGCACGCGCGTTCGCAAAACGCGCGCGCAGATGGAAGCAGCCGGTCTCGACGCCGCGTCAACGGATGTATGGAAATTTGGGATGTTGCGCAGATATGAAGACCGCCCAGACAATTTGCAAGACGTGTGCTTGGCAGACTTTGTGGCGCATTACAACGTGCACACCTACCAAAAGCGCCGCGACCCAGCCGTCATTCGTTACCGCTACTACTCCATCGACGAATCACTCAACTACATGCGGGAAGCAGTCACACTGCTCCTTCCTTTCCGCCGGGAAGTAGACATTTTGGATGGCAATGCTTTTGAGCACATGTACGCTGAGAACGTGGACGCCTTGCTGCTCAAAAGATCTGAGTACGACAGTAAGTTCGACATTCACCAGCTGCGCCACATATGCCTCCAAATGTGCACCGACGACACCCGTAGTAGCGAACTACACACTTCCACTGACCCACACCACGTTCCTTTGGTCGACCAAAACGACGACGAACATTTGCTCGGACCACCTGATGCTAACTCCGTAGCGCCAAAAGGTCGTTGCGCCGCCGTCTGCACGCGTCAGGATGTCGTGACCGGGGACGCCTACAGGGAAATGATGCGTCTCGCCAACAAGGAACAGTTAGAAGTCGTTCGCGAGGTGATCCACCGCCTAACCACACCGACTTCTGACCCACTGAGAATCTTCTTGACTGGTGTTGCCGGTTGCGGCAAGACCTTCGTTCTACGCCTAATTATGGATGCCTACAACCGTTACACTAACACCGCCTCCACTTGCGCGCACAGCGCGTACGTCGCGTGCGCCACAACAGGCAAGGCAGCAGTCGCCATCGGTGGGCTCACTGTACACGCCGCCTTCAAGCTCAGTATGCGTGCCGACGGGGGCTTGCGCGACGGAGACCTCAACTCCTTCCGTACAGCGTTCACAAACGTCAAGTGCGTCATTGTGGACGAATGCAGCATGATGAGCAGCGACACTCTCGCACGTGTCGACGACCGCCTGCGACAGATCACTGGCAACTACAACGACCATTTCGGCGGTTTGGACTTCATAATGTGCGGTGACTTGCGCCAGCTGCCCCCTGTCCGCGCCAGCGAGGTGTACAAACGCAGAAAAACACGCAACAACATCTTCAACACCCACGTCACTTGGCATCACCTCTCCTACTTCCCGCTTGTGCAAGTCGTCCGGCAGAGCGACGCCATATTCTCCGCCGCACAGTGGCGTAGCCAAGGGGGGGGGGGGGTTCAAACCCCCCCTCGAAATTTTTTGCACCCCCCCTCTCCCCCCCCACTAACCCACCCTTTTCTCTCGTCGCTTCGCGCTGACATATTTCAAGAAACCGGTGCTACTTTCACACTTTCATTCCTGGGCGCTTCCGTTTGGGTTGGTAATTTACAGCGAATCATGTCTGCATATGGAAAAAAACTGTCACGGTGTTTGTCAAGGCCTTGACACTCTGTGAGGTTTTGGGCGCGAATGTGGCGGCCGCATTCTGAAACAACAAATGCGCAACAAATGCGCAACAAATGCGCAACAAATGCGCAACAAATGCGGCAGCCGCATTTTAGATGAAGGCGAAAATGCTCGAGGCCCGTTTACTTAGATTTAGGTGCACGTTAAAGTCCCCAGGTGGTCGAAATTTCCGGTATACATTTCCGCCGCTTCCATTCAGGTGCCGGTTAGGCCGCGTTCGCGTAGGAACTTGGTCTCGAAGCTGTCGGAAGCGGCAAAATCTTGCAAAAATCCGCCCGCCTAGGCGGCAAAACAGGCGGCGAGCCAAATTGGTCTCGGACCGATTTTTTCGCCATGGCGAAGCGGAAACGCGGCGGAAAGTCGTTCTGCTCGACCGGAAGCTACACTAGCATGTAAACTTCCGGTCTTAACATTGAACATGGCACCAAAAGTGTAGGCTGTAATGCTGATCGACGCGATCAAGAACCACCCCTTGCTCTACGACAAGAGTGGCACTCAAACGTACTGTCAGCAATACTCGCGATAGTATTCAACGTCGCGCGACAGGAGGTGCGGTAATGAAGCCTTGGCGTGACCCAACTTCTTACACTTTTGCAAAGCCAGGCGAACCCACCACTGCCGTTTCCGAGGTTTTCTTGTCTTCCGTTTATTCATTGTCCATTTCTAGAAAACAAGTAGGTAGAATTATAAAAGCCATTTCTTCTTCCACTTCCATGAAGACAATAGTTAGGCAGATTCCTCGTTGGCGCTCCATAATTCTCCTCGCACGTGCACGGTATGTTACAGAAGTCGCGGGGTGCTTTTCTCGTCGCGACGATAGATTGGGAGCGTAGGTCTCACATAGGACGCGCAGGCTTGGGCGAGCCTCAACACAAGGGCCAGCCTGGGTTTTAGCTTTGGTGTTCCCGTTGCCGCTTTCGTGTCCTGGAGGCGCCGAAAATAATACGAAATGATGAAATGTTATTACAACTTGTAAATAAAAGCTATTAAAGAAATATAATCACGCCTATAGGCAGCAACCTGTGACACAGCGCTACCGCGCCCGTGGGAGGAGAATTACAGAACGCCAACGAGGAACTTACCGAAGGTCGCAGATGACACGCGAAATTGCGCAAGATGATCACTTTTGATGACGGGTGGGTCAGTGAATGAACATACCGCTCGAATAATCAGCGCCACCACGCCGACAAACGTACGCAGACTAGATGGATGTGGACGAAAGCGGCAGCGCGGCCGCGGTGGTAGCAAAACAAATGTGAACTTGGACATGCGCGGAAAAGATTTTCCGGCCGCTTTGGCCTCTCCACCCACTTGCCGCTTCCCAAATGTGATCGTAGCCATAGTCTGCAGCGCAAAATGTCTCTCGTTTGCGATTGCGCCCCTACGGAAGGCTGGTAGTTACTGTTGTGTGCTGAATCCCAAACCAGCAATTACGAAAGGCTGGTAGTTGCTGTTGTGTTGTGGAATCCCAAACCAGCAATGTACACACGAAAGGGTTGATGCCAGCAGTGAAATTCCACCGACTCGCAACAGAATGCACGAAACAGACAGCCGACAAGCATGGATTACTGCTGTGCGCAGTACAGCGTAAGTAAACTCTTGTTGCAGGCGCTGACAGTTCTCGTCGGAGTTCACGCGTCCTGAGAAATTGATTATGTGCACTATGCACTGAACAAGACCGGAGTTCATTCCTGCATCACTAGTACACCAATTAGTCGAGATTCTGTGAGGTGCAAGGCCACTTCCTGTTTGCACCGGCCTAAGTGAAGCAGAAATGACTCGCACGCACTACTTAAAATGCGTACACATGCCATAACTATGCAGTGCGGTGAAATATTCTGTACAATTCTGAATCTGTTGACGTAAAGGCAAATGACGGCTGCACGCTCGCACACAGCGGAAGACATGTCCCATGCACTTGCCGCAGGAAATGCAAGGCGACGAAAACTTCGTAAAAAAAAAGCATTACTCGTTTTGCGCGTATTTAAGTTTTCTAGCGCAAAGACGCAGCGAACAAGCTATTGCTATGGGAGTAGGTATAGCCTGGTCACACGTGCATTTTCACGCGTATAGCCGTCCTTGACTTGTGAAACGCACTTCACCCCGACGAGGTCGACGCCATCTACGCTTAACGGAGATTAACAATTAATGATGTCTTCTCCGATCGGGCGGGTCGTCTCAATGATGCGTTTTCGAAGACTGGTCCATTCAGTGGCGCGATGAGAGACGGTTGCTCCAAACGCCCACTGCACCTGTCGTACTTACTGTATTTTACTGAGCTTACATTACTTTTTACTTAATTTCTTCACAAGCACACAGTGCCACACACACACGCGAGGGGGGGGGGTCCCATGTCTTTGATATACATGCATAAAGTGTGCTTAAACTACCGATACTTATTATCGATGACGTCACGTAGTGGAAAGCAGACGCTTGCCCCCCCCCCCCCCCCCCCCGGTCGGGCCGATGAACCCCCCCGACAAAATTTCTGGCTACGCCCCTGCTCACATCTTACTTTGGTTGGACAACACACCGTGCGAAACCGTCTCCTCCGACATGCCAGAAACGATCCGCCTCGCAACGCACCTCGTGTCCCTCGATACCTCTGTGTTGCCGCGCCTGCGCACTCAAGTGCACGAACACACGCACACCTGCTACAAGCGCGGAAACTCTCGTTGCCGTTTTGGCGCTCCTTTCTGGCCCACTGACAACACCATAGTTACGGTGGCTAGATGGGTAGGTGTGCCGACCGGCGCGACTGGAGCGTAGTTCACCGCTTCTCCGCGTCATGACGCAAAATTGGCGCTGCAGTCAGTAGAACGGTTCCCCAGCGCGCGTCGTCTGCTACAGGGGCTGGGGGCGAGCAAAAAATAAAATAAAGCCCGTATTGGAATAGTTGTATGTCGTCTGTTCGTGTCAGTTTCAAAGGTGAAGAGCTCCGGGTCTCTCGTACTGTTCGCAAGTTCCTAAGCGATGTGCAATGTTCCAGGTCGGAAAAATGACCGGCGAGATTAGCGGCGGCATTGCTCCACCAAAGAAGACCACCAAGGAGACTTACTGCTTCGCTCCGAACTGCAAGTCGGGCTCTAAATTTGTGAGAAAGACAGCGGAAATGTTCGCCCCGGGCTGCTCAGTAGCTTGCTCAGTATCGGCGACGTTAATGAGCAAGCGGTACACCGAAAAGCGTACGTCGCTGAGCTCCTCGATCGACATTGGAAATTTGCAAGCCGCACACGAGGTGCTCAGCGCCTGCGTCATCGAGCACCACTGCGCTGCTACAGGGAAAAGAAAAGTGGCTCTAGGCTGATATTATAATATAGCGCAGGCTATGTAGCAAGGAAGTTCCTGCAAGAACCAAGTGCTCCGATTGTTCAGGGACATTACGTACTGAATTCAACAGAATGAGTAGGTCAGGGCTATTGCGCCCTTCTGAAGCACTAAAAAACTGGTAGCATCGCTCGAAGACGCCTTCAAGCTGTGCTTCAGTTTAAATGAGTTACGAAGGAACAGTATCGCCGAATTTGCATCCTTTCTGCAGCTAAATCCTCCGAATTTGATCGGCTGTAAGCGGCACAAGAAAGAGATCACAAACGATGTTGTGAAGTTCTATTCAATTACAGGCCTTTACTTTCTTGTCAAGGGCAAGAACATGGCACGCGAAAGTAACAGGGAGAAGAGGAATCACCTGAAGCGGAGGCGTGTGCTGTGAAACATGTTGTGATGTGGGTGGACCAACGTTGCGACCTTGCTGGCGCTAAGCTATTTATGTTGGTGCGTTTGCTGACTCAAGTTATGAGAGCGCTTCTTGTATTTTAAATATATTCATGAATTCAGCCCAAGACGTATTGCTTTATTTTATTGCAACCAAACAGTGAACCATATGCACTTACCAACACAATTCGTCTCGTAACAATTTAAATACCGTAACTGAAGCAGCAATAAACACAATAGCTGGATTTCTCGAAATTGAAATATTAGAACTTACTAAATATCACGTAAACACGTTTTCATATACTGTATAAAACCACTGCAGTATTGTTTTATGCATGAAAAAATGCACCTACGTATTTAATGCAATGGGCTGGAGCGCCGCGTTTATACCAATAAATGTGACCAATCGCCAAGCTAGAAAATTAACTTCAGCATATCGTGCCTTCTGACAAAATCCCCATTCTGGCTTCGCCTACACTGCTCAAAACGGCATTGAATAACGCGTACTTCAAAGCTAGAGCAGAGGCAGCGATACTATCAACCACGCTGCTCGTCTACACAGCGCAGCCGACATTGCGCGCAGCTCAGCCGTTATACTGTCCGCAGCGCCACTTTTGCTTCATGGTGCGGAGAAGTGGTGAACTACGCTCGGTCGGCACACCTACCCATCTAGCCACCGTATACCATGGTGCTACTTCCCTATCCGCCCACACAAGACGATGCCGAAGCCACGCGGCGCGTCGCGCTCAAGGAACGCTTCTTGCAGATGCACGCCGCGCTTGAAAACAGCACTACGACAGCATCGGCCAATTCCTCGAGCACGATGCAGTCACTACCGAGGAAGAATACGTCTCCGTGCTCCGCGCTGGCGTGACGCGCCCGACCTTGTTTATACCAACGAACAGTGCAGCAAAAGCGGATCAACGTATTCAATCCGTGGGTCGCCTCCATGTTCGACTCAAACATGGACCTTGAGATCATCCTTGACACCTACTCGTGTGCTGCTTATGCCGTGGATTACGTAAATAAGTCCAATCGCGGGGTTTCAAACCTGTACAAAGCTGTTTCGGACATTTTGGCAGACACTCCAAACATCCCTTATGGCCAGGCTCTTCGGTTACTCGGCGTTAAGATGCTCAAGGCTGTTAAGATGAGTGCTCAGGAAGCTGCGCGGACACTCCTTCGACAGGAGATGTCCGAGTACAGTAGACGGATCACCTACATTGCCACATGCCTACCGGAAGAGCGCACGCGCGTTCGCAAAACGCGCGCACAGATGGAAGCAGCCGGTCTCGACGCGGCTTCAACGGATGTATGGAAATTTGGGGTGTTGCACAGATATGAAGACCGCCCAGACAATTTGCAAGACGTGTGCTTGGCAGACTTTGTGGCGCATTACAACGTGCACACCTACCAAAAGCGCCGAGACCCAGCCGTCATTCGTTACCGTTGCTACTCCATCGACGAGTCCACGGCGGCCGCATTTAGATGGGGGCGAAATGCGAAAACACCCGTGTACTTAGATTTAGGTGCACGTTAAAGAACCCCAGGTGGTCCAAATTTCCGGAGTCCCCCACTACGGCGTGCCTCATAATCAGAACTGGTTTTGGCACGTAAAACCCCATAATTTATTTTTTTTTTCCATCGACGAGTCACTCAACTACATGCGAGAAGAAGTCACATTGTTCCTTCCTTTCCGCCGGGAAGTAGACATTTTGGATGGCAGTGCTTTTAAGCACATGTACGCTGAGAACGTGGACGCCTTGCTGCTCAAAAAATCTGAGTACGACAGTAAGTTCGACATTCACCAGCTGCGCCACATATGCCTCCAAATATGCACCGACGACGCCCATAGTAGTGATCTACACACTGCCACTGACCCACACCACGTTCCTTTGGTCGACCAAAACGACGACGAAGATTAGCTCGGACCACCTGATGCTAACTCCGTAGCGGCAAAAGGTCGTTGCACAGCCGTCTGCACGCGTCAGGATGTCATGACCGGTGACGCCTACAGGGAAATGATGCGTCTCGCCAACAAGGAACAGTTCGAAGTCGTTCGCGAGGTGATCCACCGCCTAACCGCACCGACTTCTGACCCACTCAGAATCTTCTTGACTGGTGTTGCCGGTTGCGGCAATACCTTCGTTCTACGCCTAATTATGGATGCCTACAACCGCTACACTAAAACCGCCTCCACTTGCACGCACAACGCGTACGTCGCGTGCGCCACAAGAGGCAAGGCAGCGGTTGCCATCGGTGGGCTCACTGTACACGCCGCCTTCAAGCTCAGTATGCGTGCCGACAGGGGCTTGTGCGACGGAGACCTCAACTCCTTCCGTACAGCGTTCACAAACGTGAAGTGCGTCATTGTGGACGAGTGCAGCATGATGAGCAGCGACACTCTCGCACGTGTCGACGACCGCCTGCGACAGATCACTGGCAACTACAACGACCCTTTCGGCCGTTTGGACTTCATAATGTGCGGTGACTTGCGCCAGCTGCCCCCTGTCCGCGCCAGCGAGGTGTACAAACGCAGCAAAACACGCAACAACATCTTCAACACCCACGTCACTTGGCATCACCTCTCCTACTTCCCGCTTGTGCAAATCGTCCGGCAGAGCGATGCCATATTTTCCGCCGCACTCTCAAAGATCGGCGATGGTCATGCACTGGAAAAGGAAGAAATCGACATGTTGCAGGCCCGCTTCGTTTCCAAACAGGACGCAAACTCCCGCTGTCCTCACGCCGTCCGGCTATTCTACTTCAACAAGGATGCCGAGGCGTACAACACGCACGACGCCGTCCAAGACGTTCACGATATTCACGAGGCTAATGCAGACGACTCCATCATCGGCTACCGCACCGATGCTGAGTGTGAGAGCGCAAAGCGTCGGCTACACTCGCTTACCACTGCTGAGGTTGGTAACCTCCCGCGAAAACTCGTGCTATGCTTAGGAAAGCCCTACATGCTTACCCTAAACATTGACGTGTCCGACGGCTTGGCTAATGCGGCGGTGGGTCACCTCAACCACGTGCAGTTCGACGAAATGGGCCTCCCCAAACGTGTTTGGCTCCACTTTCACTGCCGAGCAACTGGCAACATTGCTCGCCTGAAGATCAACCCGATTCGTCAAGTTGCTGGCTCTGTCGTACCTGTCGATTCCGTTCCGATAGAGCTGCGCACCGCCACAGTGACTTTGGACAGAAGAACGGGTGTGTCCTGCCGTCGCAAGCAGTTCCCCGTGATGCAAGCGAGCGCTGTCACGTTACAAAAGTCGCAGGGCGGAACGTACAGCGAGGTGGTGTACGATTACCACAAGCGCCATCCCCAGAAACTAGTTTACGTTACGTTGAGTCGAGCCACCACTCTGCAAGGACTCTACTTAACCAACGCAGAGGATGACTTCACCTTCTACCACTGCAGAGAAAACCCGGATCGGGCCTTGTCGGGCGAATTTCGTCGCTTACAAAACCATAAGCTCAACACGATCGCCGCTAAGTGCTTTGCCGTCCTCCACTCACCGCATAGCTTAGCGCTATGCAACATAAACGTGCGCGCTCCTTGCCTGCACACGCCTTCGATGTGTCGCACGACCACGTCGTTCGCGAAGTACAAGTACTATGCTTGTCGGAAACGTGGACGGACACAGCCATCGAATTGCCCGGTTACAAGTGCGTTACCCTCGCAAAGCGACACGAGCGCCGAGCTGCTGGAGTCGCCGTGTACGAGCACTTCGGAGGAACCACGCTCTCACCGCGAAACGTTCCCTACAAGCTCAACACGCTGCCCCAGATGAGTTGTGGCGATGCGTGTACCATTCAAACATCACAGGTCTTCATCGTCGCAGCTTGCTACCTATCACCAGGAACCTCGCGGTCCGACGTCACCGACTTCTTTCTCCGTAACTTCCGTGCGGTGTGCCTTGAGAATGCGCCGGTCATCATCACTGGAGACTTGAACGTCAATGTGCTTCGCCGAGAAAACGAGTGGCTTCTCGCGTTCCTCGATGCCGAACTTGGGCTTCGCCTCTTGTCGGACGTTCCACAGCCTACTACACTCAACAACACCTGTTTAGATCTTGTGTTCGGAAAGGGCATCGCATCCCGAGTGCACTGCGTGACATTTCCGACCTACTTCAGCGATCACAAGACGGTTCTCGTGGTCGTCGAGTGAACTGTGTGCAACTTATATTTCATGTGTGTTTACATCGTAAGACTATACTTCGTGTTATTTAATTACACGGATCATTAAATACCCCTAATTACTTGTTCTCATGTGTTCATTGCATTCCTGTCATTCTAAGCACATTAGCCATATCACATATGTGCCCCGCGCGCCCACTGTCGCACGCTGTGTGATCTGCTGTGCGCGCGATGACGACCACACCAGTCCGGCAACGAGCCGACACTGCTGCTCGCCTTCTACGTTTATGTGCGCTATCTTCCCCCGCGCCCTATAGTCGAGCCTATCTCACAAGGTCATTGTCCGACGCGTGCGACAGATGCACTGCTGCCCGGATCGGCAGCGCAGCGCGTACAGGTGTGCATGTACGCGCCCTTCGCGCTTGCACGCGCTGCCCACGGGATGCGCTTCTCATCAACGCCACACCGTTTCACACGCGCCTTGTCGTGGTCATCGAGTCACTGTTCATGTCGCTCTACCTGCGCCGCAGCACACCTGCATACTTACTAAGGTCATGTTTACTACAATTCATATTGCGACCAAATCCACTCACCTTACTTCGTATGACATTGCTGTGTTGCTATCGCATTCATTGCTTCGCCCTTAGGGCGAAACTGTGACACTTTTTCCCCGCTCGGCGTTCGTTTATCGTTCTCGGAGCAGACTGGTCGGATCGGCTCATTTTATTGTGATAGCAATTATATGGACACTGAAAGATGACTTCTACCGTCGGCGTCGCCGTCGCCGTGAGGTTCCGTATGACGTCAACGGCGATGAAATCATCGCCGCCCGCCGGACGCTGTATGTGCGAGCGAAAGGGCACGAGGGACGCGCGCTTTCACGGGGAGCGAACGCACCTGCTAGCACCTGTGTAGTGACTGTGGATTGGCCTTCTCTAATGGCTCATGGCTATGGTGGCCCTTTTAGCCACCGTATCATGGTGTTCCTTGCATGGCCGACTCCGTTTTCTTGGCACTGTTTTGCTAAAGGGGCTCATCCTGTGGGTGATATTATTGCGACAGCAATTACATGGACACTCGAAGCGCATTTCTACCGTCGGCGTCGCCATCGCCGTGAGGTTCCGGAGAAAGCCCAACGGCGAGAAAATCGTCGCCGCGCGCCGTACGCTGTGTGTGCGAGTGAAAGCGCAGGAGGGTGATCCGGCAATCGCGGCTAATGTAGCGCACGCGAGGGAGGAAGGCAGGTCGGAAGCGCGCGGTCTTATTTCGCGCGAGAGGCACGGTGCGAGGTGACGGAGAGGGAGAGGGAGGGGCTGCGTTCCGCTCCCTTGGCTGCTGCTCACAGCGCGGCCGAGCGGGCGCCGTATCTTGAAAGCGATCTGCGATGTGGGCGTCACCTTCAAAGCGATCGGTGATGGGGACAAAGTGCATGCGCCGAGTGCCGAAAGCTTCGTATGCGCTGTGCTTTCGACGTTTAGTTCGCGTTGAAGCGAGACGAGAGACAGCGCGAAGGTCAATTTGCCCGCTGCTGCTGGCGCGCTTTCTCACTCCGGCGTTTACACAGCGAGTTTCCGCGGTCATCGAGCGAGATGTGTTCACGTTTACCTGCGCGCGCGTGACACCGTGCTTGTCTATTTAGTTAGTAAGCGAATGTTTACAACTTTATACGGCCCATTAAACAACTATCTTTGCTTCGTATAGCTCTATACTAATTTGCTATCGCAACTGGTGCTTCGCCTTTCGGGCGAAACTGCGCCATTTTTTTGTTAACCTCCAAGTTTCTGCCCCATATGTTAGCACCGGTAGTGCGCAATGATTGTACACTTTTCTTTTCAACGACAGTGGTAAGCTCCCAGTCAGGACTTGGCAATGCCTGCCGTATGCACTCCAACCCAATTTTATTCTTCTGTAAATTTCTTTCTCATGATCAGGGTCCCCTGTGAGTAATTGACCTAGATAAACGTACTCCTTTACAGACTCTAGTGGCTGACTGGCGACCCTGAATTCTTGTTCCCTTGTCAGGCCATTGAACATTAGGTTTGTCTTCCGCATATTAATCTTCAATCCGACTCTTACACTTTGGACCTTTTATTACTGTTGGCTTAAAGCTGGCTACAGAGCCGCGGCTTCAGTCGGCTTGTTTTTAACGCGTAGCGTCTCTTCGTCACCATTTGTAACACGTTGATTTTTCATTTACTAACGTAAAAACCAGTTCAGTGTGTATTTTTAATTAAATGAACGCTGCAGGTCACGGTTATATACATATATTTTGCCTCAAATAGGCCTGCGGTTTCCGTTGCGCTGTATAATGTTGACGTATAGGACCCCGTGCCACCAGTGCTAGTAGCTTGGTTGGTTTTGGCGGGGTGGTTGAATTGGTTTTGGCCGGGCTGTTGGATAGAGTTACAGACAGACAATTTTTCGCGTTTAGGTAGCCTAAGAAAGACTATCGTCTTTAAAAAAACCATTCCCTGCTGCGAGCCCATTTGCTGCGGCAGCAGCGGATTCCGTCAAGGAAGAGCTGCCGACCCTGAGTTAAGGGCAAACGAAGCGGAATGCCTCAGACAGTGTCGTCTTGCCACAAGCTTTGCTTACCCCCATTTTCTCGACAGGGGAAACGCTCTGAATTTTTTTAGGGGCGAAGCACCTTAGGGCCGAGCCTTGTCCCTCGTCGTCGTCCGTTGTCCGTAGCTCTGGTTTGCATGGAGACCGCTAGGGGCGCTGAGGTGCACAAGGGCGTTCGTTCCCGACGCGCGCTCTTTCTCTCTCGTTCGTAGCTCTGGTTTGCATGGAGTCCGCTAGGAGCGCTGCGGTGCACAAGGGAGTAAAGCCCCTCAATAAAACAAAAGTAGCGCCATCTCCTCTCTCCTACTCCTGCGCCGGCGTTCACTCTCTCTTCTGTCGACCGTGGCTCCCCTACGCGGGGCTGAACTAGCAGACACTCTCCGCTGTGGCTACGCGTCGCTCGCGCTCTTGAACTCGTATTTTGATCGGAATGTTTCGCGTTATATTGCTACACGCGTGTGGTATTTGATTGTTTGACCGAGGCGCGCGGGCGCCATCACTCGAGAAAAGAAGAGGAAGTACGAGTCAGTAAGACGGGCAACTATTTACAGGTTGTATTTTCAACACCGGGTCAGCGCTGACCGGTTAGGTTCACAGCGCGAGCGCAGCTCGTTCTTCCTCTTCTTTTCTCGAGTGATGGCGCCCGCGCGCCTCGGTCAAACAATCAAATACCACACGCGTGTAGCAATATTATGACTGGCTGCCGAAACAACGAGAGGACGCATAAATGCGGTTGCGCTTAGATGGCTGTACTATTAGTGGTGATACAGTGAGCCTAAAGCCTCTAAGTCGAGCTTTAACTGAGCCATGCCACGCGCGACCTCGGCGTTGGTTATCTCCGCGTTTCAGTAGCTCCAGTCCCTCGTTGGCCAGCGGCTAACGTGCACAGCGGGCCTCTAACAATGACTACGCTGCGGGAGTGAATGATCCGCCAGCTGTATATATGCAGTTGTCTTACAGGTTTCACTGACCGATCATTCGGCGGAAGCGGTCCGTCGATAATGAGGCTAGTAGCTTCGCTCGCTTGTAGGAAGCCTTACACTACTCCACACATTTTTTCGCCGACCACCGAGTTGAGTTTTTGCTGAAGGCGCAAAGTCGCCCTAACTAAATAGCCCTAAAAGGTGCGTCTTTCCGCAGGTAAGCGCCCATTTTTCCCTACGTACCGTCACCGCTTCGTAACATACTGCGATACATTCAAAACGTGCCGTTCACATACATTCAGGCCACACATGAATTGTATAACTGAGTCAACAAAAACCACGTGCGTTTGAAGACATGATGAAATCCGGCCACGAAAGTTGCAAATGCAGCGCGAACATGCAGCGCGAACAATGCGGCACTTAGGAGGGAGAAAAACTAACGAAGCCTCACACAGCAAGTGGCAGCGTGTGAGATTAGGGATCATTGAAGAATCGCTCGCTTACCTCACACAGCCGGGACCATTGTGTTGGGTTGAAATCAGCCCGGCTGATTCTTTGAAGCCAGACCTTCCTCTGCGCCGCGTCTCGCTTCGCAGATGGAATCCGGAAGAGTCGCTTGCCGTCTGTTTCGCGTGTTCTGCACCCGAATAGAGATGGGTCGCTCAGGAGCGAGCCGGATCTCGTGAGCGGCTCTTTTTAAAGAGCGAGTGAGCGGTCGTTCAGTAAAATGAGCGGCGGTTCTTTTGGAGAAAGGGAGCCGGTTCTCTCGCGTTCAGAGAGCCGTGCCGATGCGTTCCGTCAGAGCCGGGTCTTCTGCTGGGTTTAGGTGCCTCGATGCCAGCGCCGCCGTTCAGGGTGGTGCCAACCTTTGACCGCCCCCGCGCCGCCGCTTTCCTCGCTGCGACGCTCCATATTGTGTCACAGCGAGCCGTTGC